>NW_021604604.1:14435339-14446754 GCF_004785775.1 Grammomys surdaster | reverse complement strand
AGAGAGAGAGAGAGAGAGAGAGAGAGAGAGATGCATGGGGCCCAAGGTATCCAAGTAGAGGTTGCCTTTGTTTGAGTGTATGGTAACCTACTGCAAACTGCTGCTTATGCCTTGGGCCCCATGCATCTCTCTCTCTCTCTCTCTCTCTCTCTCTCTCTCTCTCTCTCTCTCTCTCTCTCTCTCTCTCCATTCCTCCCTCCCTCCCTTCCCCTCTCTCTCCCTCCCCCTCCCTCTCTCTCCCTCCCTCCCCTCTCTTTTCCTCCCTCCCTCCCTCCATCCCTCCCCCCCTCTCTCACACACATACATACACACACACACAAACACACAAACACACAAGGGAGGAGAAAAAGATGCATACATGCACTCATGCAAACATGCACACATGCATAGTACATTAAAATACCTTGTGATTTCTTTCTGTTTTTGGTTCCTTGTATTTTTCTTATTAGACTATTGGCAAGGGTTTCTCTAAATCATTCCTAACCTCATTTCTGGCTTAGTAATTCAATTATGATTGCATAAGACTGTTCACAATACATATCACAAATCCAATACACTGCTATTCTGATCCAAGTTCCTAATACTCTCTTCTTTTTATTCTTTAATCTTTTTTTTTTTTACAGCCCAATCCTTATCCCCCTCCTGATCTGCCCTCTGAAAGTTCTTCATCTCATTCCTCCTCCCCCTCCCGTATCCAAGAGGATGCCCCCCTACCTTCCCACCCCACCAAACCTCCCCACTCTGGAGAAGGGTGACCCAATACTGTCTTTTTGTGTCATTTCAGTCTCCTATTTCTCTTCCTCTAATTTATGGGTTTGTGATTGATTCTTCAGCGACACAAGATGAATAAAAGTAAACCTCACTTGAAATTAAACCTGTTGTATTCGGACCTGTGTGGTAGCTTGTCCTGAATCCTCAGGTATGCCATAAAGTGCAGTTTATCCATGATAAATGATTAACCGACTTGTTTCCCATACATAAGCCATTTTATTAACAACCCATCTTATTAACAAGAAGTTAAAAGGTCATCTTGCCTTGCAGTTCTCAGCAATTCACTGGTCAGTTACAACTTCTATGTCACTTTTGCTTTCTTATGCAAAAGCTCATATAATGATTTATCCCACTAAAATCTGTTGTTCTACTGTTCTATTATTTGAAACAAACCATTATTCATTTTCCAACAGGAATAATAATATAAAGAGTTAATTTATTTATTGCACTTTATTACACTTTTCATAAGGTGTAGAGATGCATAAAATTTGCAGGTTCCTAAGACAGTGTTGCCTTTTATTGGCAAAATGCAATTACAGAACTAATTGGTTGTTACATTACAGGGTGATCCATGCTTGGCCAGCAGCTCCACTCCTGCTGGCATTGTGGAGTTTGGTCCACTTGCACCCCCTTTCAATATGTTTCATTATCTAAGCCAAGAGAATGGTCACTCGGCTTATGGGCTTGGCAACGCCAAGGCACAGATGCTAGGCTCTCACGTTTATCTTTTTCCCAACAGGAGCAATATGGTAATAAGAGCCTGAATTTTTTGGCCAGGAGTCAAGCTTTTTCTCAGTCCTGTTTACTGGGTTTTATAGCAGCCTCAAACTTACCTTTCTGTTTGTTACATGTTATATGGCCACTTAGCGCTCCCAATTATTTTTGTTGGTGGTCTTCTTTCAGATTGATTTAATTATAGAGATTTACTACAGTGAAAAACCGCAGTGCTCCAACCAGTCTTATTCTAGCCCATTACACAAGCTGCTTGTGTCTCTGAAAGTTTTGCTACTTTGTGAATTAAATATAAATTAGACACAATGCATAGTACCATAAAAACTGATCATTGATAATTTGTCCATTACAGGCAAAAATTATATTCATGTAAACTTTTATTCACTTTGTTATAAGTTCAGAAACATTCTTGGCAAGCTTTGTATGAAATATCACCACAGTTAGTATGATTATAAAATGTTGCAGAAACAGTAACAAAAACTCCCAATGGCTATTAGACATGTCTACGTGAAGGGCTAAGTAAAATTTAAACTGGCCATCAAGAAAAGAGCAAATTGTTTGTTGATCTTACAACATTAGCTGTGAGGAGCACCCTGATGGTTAAAAGTGTAAAGACAGATACTCAAGAAGAAACAAGTAAGGGAGATTCAGATTACTTTTTGTAATAGGTCAAAAATATTTTTTAAAAAAGACTTATAGACTCTCCTGATAGGGTTTGAATTCAAAACATCTCCAAAAGGCTCCTGTGTATTGGAAGATTTGTAATCCTGGAGTGGGCTTAAGGACTTTAGAACTTTTCAGTCTGGTCAAAGCCTCTATTCTTTGTGACCTTGTCCTCTGAGATGTACACAAGTACCTACAGGATCCTGCTGCCAAAGATACCATAGATCCATACTGCCATGGTATCTGCCAACATATTGGACTCTAGTCTCATAAACTATCAGCAAAATACACCTCTAAACCCTTATTTCTCCCAGGAGTAATTCCAGCAGGACAAGAGAACCAACATGGATTTCTCTTATGGCAAATGAATTGGGAAGGGTGATCATTAGCAGAATTTCCAATGATATTCTCCCCACCCTAAAAAATAAGTATAACTGTAGGTATCTTCCCTAATATTCGGTAGCTACCTTTCTTTTAAATCCCTCTCATCTCAAACAAGAACAACTTGAATAGACCAAATCTTATATTGGACATAGGAGTAAATCTTCTTAGACCTTGAATTGCTCCATTGAGCAAAGGCAGTGTTTTGTTGTCTGGGAAGCATGCTGGGGAGAGAAGACATCTGAAGCCAGCCAACACCTAGCACTCATAGGTTCTAAGAGTTTCCTGCTTGCCCCTACATGGACATTGACAGTCAATCTCACATTGTATCGCTATCCTAGGATTATTTCACACGGGAGCCCTGACACCCAGAAACCAGAATGGGACAAGGAATTTTCAGTGTTGACAGACCCTTTTCCAATGCACTTGCCAGAACAAAGATTAAAGTCTTCATCCACCATGTAAATTTGGCACAGCTTTAGCATTCTCTCTCAATTTTGCTTCGGAAATTCTTCTTGAGTCAGTTCCTTCACATTTCAACCTTAAGAGAGTTTGATATTTCTATACATAATTAAATTATAAAATGAAATCAGTAGATTGCATTGAGGGAAGCAAACTGAGATGGAAATGGAAAAAGGAGGGAGGTAAAAGAATGGAAGGAGAGGACAAGGAAGACTTATCTTGCAAACATCATTTTAAAAATATTTAGATAAATAAAAGGGTACAAAAATATGGGGCCAATAAGAAATTTGACCAAGCTTTATAAAGGGCTGAGAAAAGATTAGGTGAATAGAGAAGAATATTTTCTTTCCATAAAAGGAGTCAAATACCTCTTAACATGTTAATCATGCACACATAACATTTTTGGTGAGAATTCTGAAATGTGACTTAGCAAAATGGAATGATTTCACAGTTCATGTCAAAAAATATTAGTGAGAATGTTATGTAATATCTTTTAAAATAAAGTTTTAAAGCAAATGAAAGCAATATAAAAATGAAGCAAATTCAGTTAAAATATCTATCTAGAGATTTCAAAATGACGCTTTTGATTAAACTCAGACCATAGACAGCTGTGGGAAAGTAAACCTAAATTCTTACTGATTACACACAGGATTTCCTCTTGTAGAATTCTCTAGGCCATAAAGCATAAGAAATATATTGTATTAAACATTATATATTGCCTAGAGATGAATTGATTACATGGGAAGATTGCATAGGTTACATTCAAGTGTTATGCTATTTTGTATAAGGATATTGACTGTCTGCAAATGTGCATATCCATAGAGTTCCTGGAAGCAAGCCCCTTCAGATGCTAAATAATAGCTAATTTGATTTCACAGTTGTACAAAATTATGGCATTATTCCAAGTCATTTTAATGCTTCTATAAGTTTAAAATTCTGACTATGTCAGTTAAACTCAAAATTACAACATTGGTTCATAAGTAAAGATGGGAAACTTTTAATACACATGGACAAATAGGATACTCTGAAATGAAAGAAGTTTTGGGGTTTTTGTTTGTTTGGTTGGGTTTTTTTGTTTTGTTTTTGTTTTTTTTTCTGTTATTACTTTTATTTTTTACAGTCCAGTTGTTGCCCCCATCCTGGTCTACCCTCCCACAGTTCCTCAACCCATTCTTCTTCCTCCCCTTTGTCTTCAAGAAGATGTGTCTCCCCACCAGGCCCCACACTCCCTGGGGCCTCAAGTTTCTCTAAGATGAGCCAAGTCTTCCCTCACCTAGGCTAGACAAGGCAGTCCTCTACTATGGATATGTCATGGCCCTCAGACCAGCTCGTGTGTGCCTGGTTGATGGCTCAGTGTCTGAGAGATCTAAAGTGTCCATGTTAGTTGAATTAAGTATATGTATTAATAAGCCTCTAAAGTACAAAGTACATATAAGAAGTAACTAATTTGTTGCTTCTAATGAATCCAGGTATTATACATATCAGGAAATGCATTAGTATGCTTTTAGAAGTCATATTACAAGTATCAACTCCCATAACGCTAATAACAGAGTCCACAAAAAAGCTGTGATTTATCTGAGTGGAAAAGATGATTCAAAGCTAAAATAGGCATTGGGAGGTAGACATTTGTGTACAGGGCATGTAAAGATCTGAAATGATATAACCAAAAACTTTGTAATAAGAATGGAAATTATTAAAAGATACAAAAATCCACAAGAGAAACTGAATCCTTTAAATATTCTTAGTCTCTCAAACTGAATTACATAAACATAAGGTATCTGTTATCCCCAAATGACTAACAAAATTATGAGTGTATGTTGTATGAGTGAATTCCTCTACAAAGAAAAGATATCACCTAGGTCTAAAATATGCCTTTAATTATCCCTACTCTTATAATTTAATATCTATTTTTACAAGACAGTAACACATAGGGCTACAATTTGTAGGATAGAAACTGAAACAAGAAAAACTGGAAATAGAAGAACATTGGAAAAAACAGATAGTTAAGAGAATTTAACATCAATTAAAAATAAATAGTGAATGCAAGATAAGTCAGAATAAAATATTCAAAATTAAAGCACAGAGAAACTAGAGGAAGAAAAGCACAGAAGAACCATATGGAGAAGACTAGGACCCTCTAGCAGCATGGTTAATTCTTGGTTGGTAAGAATGCATGAAGTAGGACAAAAGGTACAAATAGTTAAAATTTTCATCTTTTCACAATTGTCAGGGTATGTCCTATTCCATATATATATGAGATTTTTAGAGATTCTCTACATGCACATTTACACTATTGAGGATAAGGCAAATAATCTCATATTTGCCCAAAATATGAAGACAGTGTTATATTCAGTGATCACCACAAATACTGGGAAATACCTTCCAAAATAAAATTGCAAGCTCTAACCGTGACTAAATAATAGCTCTGAGACTTATAACTGATAATATACTTATTATGACAAAGAAAAAAAACTAATGTAAAATAAATATTTTGGCAAAGAAAACCTAACAAAATGTCCCAATAACAAACACATACAGATGGACACACTGGAGACTAATATTACAAAGAAAGAAATTATCCTTAGAACTAAGAGATATAAGAAAGCAAAGTAAAACAGTAAAAGCCAGACATGTGTGGATATTTCTAAATCAATATTTAATGATATTATTCATGAGCTTTGGAAATACTAGAGATATGAGGCATTAAAATATACAGAGACATCTTTCGAGTGACTTGGAATATGTTTTCAGTGCTTGGCCTTTTAGTGTTCATAAAGCAGTTCAATGCATTCAAGTGGTTACCAACAATTAAAGTCTGATTTTTAACTATAGCATAAACTAGAATTTAACCAGGATAATATAAAATGTGGAAATCTCGGTGTCCATGTGAAGTAAAAAAAAAACAAATTAAGCTTCTAAATAACTAAATTAAGCTTCATGTTTAAAGGAAGAAATAAGGGCTGGAGCAATGGCTCAGCAGTTAAAATCACTGGCTGCTCCTCCAGAGGTCATGAGTTCAATTCCCAGCAAACACATGGTGACTCATAACCATCTGTAATGGGATCCGATGCCTTCTTCTGGTGTGTCTGAAGACATCTACAGTGTAATCATATACATAAATTAAATAAATAATTCTTTAAAAAATAAAGACATAAAAGAAAATTTTTTTACATCATTGACACTGAACATATTAAATCATATTTCATGCACCTAATGCTTTCCTGTGAGGCAAATTCATAGCCTTAAATACATTAGAAAGGACAAATGCTGTAATTAAATCATTATAAGAAAGAAATGATTCTAAAATTAAGTATTCAAAGTCCCAGGTAATATGTGAAACATGCATTTTACAACAATATGAAATTGTCACTATATGATATGGCAACATATACAGTAAGTACACACAATGGACTTTTAAAAGACATAGATATGGGTTATAGTTCTCAGTTGAAGAAAACATATCTAGCCTGAACAAGGTCCTCTATTCAATCCTCTGTATTGAAAGAAGAGTAAAATTCTAAAATCCAATTTTAGAAGAAAAATAGAAAATTATTAAGTGAATAAGGTATAAAATGGGCACAAACAATACACTAGTAATTTAAGTTGGTTTACATGGGTATCTGACAAAATTTATGATTTTGGAAACTCTAATATGACAAAGTTACAAAACAAATGAAGGTCAATACATAGATTAAACATGACACAAACATACGTGAATATGATAAATTATATCAATGAATTTGAAATCTAAAATGAACTTTCAAACAGTGTAACTTATTAAAATTAACAAAAGGAAGGGGTAAATCTGCATAACAATTCAAATTACAAAACAATTTAAGTTTCCCTAAAGAAAACTTTAGATTTAGCCAAAATTCAGCAGAAACAATTATCCCATAGGATAAAAAGATGAATGAGAAGGAAAGAACTACAAGGTTTTCTGTAGTCCCAGGACAGGCTGCCCGTGAGTTGGAGGACCCGGGAAAACTATATGAGGCTCTTTCAAAGCCCCTCCCCAAGAATGAATATAGCTGATGAAATAATTCTCATTTTGAGGTCAGAGTCTGCATGAGGAAGCAGTCCTTTTGCAGCAGTGTGCATGTGTTTACTCCTTTAGCCTTTTCCATTTCTGTCTGCAGCTGATTCCATGGTACCAGCTGCTACTGAGGCAAATTTTCTCACTTAATTGACCCTCTGCAACACTGAGCCTGTCTCTTGTATGGGTGCTCCATGAAATGTCAAGAGTCCACACATTCTAAACTAAGGCCAGGACACCCCAAACACCTCTCTCAAGAGAAGAGAGACAGATTTCATGTCTGGGGAAACACTGAGAATAATTACTGTTCGATCAGTACCCTCATTCCAGTCAAGCTAACATGTAAAATGAACCATTATAATGAGTACTTGAATCATAATGCCACATTTATAACTTCTGACAGCACTATGTGGAAAATGGGATAAGAAATATGACAAAGACTTGGAAAAGGCAGTCTAGGCCAATAAGAATACTAAATATAGATTAAAATGTTCTTTATCTCTGTCTATCTTTCTATCTATATTTATTTTTCTTTCTTTCTATCATCTGTCTGCTTATGTATTTTCTATATCTCCCCTCAATAATATTTTATAATTACAAAGCATTTTGGTATTAGAATAAAAATGGAGTAATTGATGAATTGATCAGATTAGGACTCACAACATAAACCTGTGATAAGCTTTTAATGTGGATATGTGTGATAAACTGAATGTGTTGTCAAAAGATTGATCACTAGATTCATAATTAAGAAAGCTAAAATAGAAATATATTGTATCAAATTAGATGTATTCTAACCCGTTTGTTTCCAGTAATATCATTGAACCAATGTACAAGGTTTAAAAGCCAGGCATTCACTGTTTGTTACCTGTTTCTATTTCCTATTCTATTCCTATGGTAATATGCCAATCTTGTCTTGTCCTCTTTCATATTGATGAATGTTTATTTGTTTTAGTTGTCTTAGAATATGCCAACAGTTGACTCTATTGACCACCCATGTCATTCTTGATTCACTGATTTATATTCTTGGCTTTAACATTATACTTTATTAATTTCAGAAATGAATTTCGTAGCTAATACATTTTCACTTATCCTTGCAATCCCACACTGACATTTCAAACCTCAGACATCCTTTGCCTGCATCAATTTTGATTTTTATCTCATTAGTTCAGTTTGAAATATTATAAATTCAAAAGTGTTTCAAAAGATGTAGCTACATCTCCTACTGTAAGTCATTTATAAGTTCTAAAATTATCAACTAAATTTAATGCCATTTTTAGCACTAATGTCTAACTCTGCATAGTAGTCCTGTTATATAACTATTCTATTGAAGTTAATTGACTTGCACTGTAGCCATGTAAACAGAAATTTAAAAAATATCTGCCTATACTTGAGAGCATTATACAAAATTCAATACAAGGTGCTAAGTTAAGCATGGTTCACACTTTTGAGTTATGTTGAAATGAGTCTTTAGCTTTGTTATTTCTATGTTGATCAAGTTTAAAATTATTACTAAAAAAATGTTGAAGGACAGACTACACAAAGACCACCCCACCTAGGGATCCATCTCATCTTCAGACACCAAACCCCAACACTATGGCTCATGCCAAGAAGCGCTTGGCTCTGCCAGCACCTGACTAAGACAGATGAAGATACTCACAGCTAACCATTGGACTGATTCCGGGGACCCCAATGGAAGAGTTAGGGGAAAGGATGGAGGAGCTGAAGGGGATTGCAATCCCATAGAAGAACAACAATATCAACTAACTGGACTCTCCAAAGCTCGCTGGGACTAAACCACCAACCAAAGAGTATACATGGAGGGATCCATGAATCCAGCTACATATCTAGCAGAGAATTGCCTTATATGGCATCAGTGGGAAGGGTGGGCCTAGGTCCTGTGGAGGCTTGATGTCCCAGCTCAGGGGAATGCTAGAATGGTGACACAGGAGTAGGTTGGTGGGTGGAGGAGCATCCTCCTAGAGGCAAAGGGGAAGGGGGGATGGGAGGTTAACAGAGGGGAGACCAGGAAGAGGAACAACATTTGAAATGTAAATAAATAAAATAACCAATAAAAATGTTGAAATAACTCACTATGCTCCTTGTTTTCTCCATTTCGTCTTCAGTTTGTATCTGCTGTTGCTTTGTTCTTAGAATATTTCAGATCTTTGAAGCCTAAGATAAGTAAAAATGACCAGCACTGGCTTTTCCCCTAGTAGTGGATTTTGTATTTAAACCTAATTTACTTGTTTCAGAGAAAGAGAGTTATACAGACTTGCTACTGCTTGGTATTAAAGAATAATTTTGCTCATCATTGTCTTTTTTATATTTATATCTTGAAAATTTTGAAAGCAACATATGGCTCAGTTGTGATCCTGTTTCAATGTTCTTATTGAAAACACTTCTTTGTCTCCCATGCTGTTGTTTGATTTGCACTTTATTTCTTGGAGCTTTCTTTACTTCCTACCAGTACTACAATATAATAACACATATGTTTCATCTATGTCCTAACTGCATATTAGAGCTCATCTTCCACCTGCTTCTCATACTGTTTTGCTTTAAATTACACATGACTCCATAGGGAAGTTGCTCTCTATCCACCAAGTCTCCTCCTGTTAAAGATTGAGTTGATTTTTAGTTAGTCTAAGCTACTGATTCCTGCTCTCATACAGATTGAAATCACAAAATTGAACTGCCCACTGCCACCACCAAAGCATCAAGGTAGACTCTGTACTGTATCGGGTCATCTGTATGTAATCTCATCATTAGATATCTGCCTAGAATTTTATTTTGCTATTTATATGAAATGTTCCTCTCTCTAATTAGCTTTGTATATCTTGACAATGCTAAGCTTCTTAATTACCAAGTGAGTTTCATGTCAGCTGGAGGACTTTTTGTTTATGGTGTTTTTAACATATCTCTGTCCTGTGGTATAGTATATATATATATATATATATATATATATATATATATATATATATTCAGCATTATATACCAAACTGATACTATTCTTATAATTTATAGAAGTAAATATTACGTATTATTTATAAACAAATATATATTTAATTGTCTAATCTCCCATACTTTGGCAAATTTAATCTACTTTCAGGGATTACCAAAATATATAAGCATTGTTTTTTATATGTTTGATGAGCAATATCATCAGAAAAGATAACCATTATTTTCATGATATAGTTGAAATAAAATTTCCCTTAAAAAAATACACAAGATAAGATACATCAAGCAGCAAAGAAACAAAATGTAAGTTTAGGAAGAAATCACTAGACTAAAAAGGAGTGTAAGATTTTTTTCTCTTCCCTCAGTTTTGTATGTAGGGAAGTTCAACTAATCCAAGTTTACTAGTGCACACTTAGACTATATATGCATCCTTTGAAAGATTTTCTGATTTCCTCAAGTCTGACATGTCTAGATGAAATTAGTAATCTACAGACTGAATATTTAGTCTTTGAAATATTCTTCAGCTAGTTTAGTACAGTGCATCTTGAAATCAGGATTCACTAGGTAGCTAGCATCTGTTCCTGTCTGCCCTTACGTGTTCTTAGGAATGGGGCACATCCCTTACATAGGGGTCTTTGCATGTAGCTGACCATGTGAGAACTTTGTAACAACATCTTCTAAGAAAGCATCCACAATAAAAAGTAATTTTTATAGAAACTCTGTTTGTTTTTTGTTTGTTTTGTAAATGCAGATTACAAATTTTCTTTCTAAGTAATGTTTGGCATTGTTACTTTGACAGCAGAGAGAATATTAATTTGATATGAGGTAGGATTAGACCAGTTAATTTACTTTAGGTAAATCTTTGTTTTCTGATGGAGGAAAATAGTATTAGGAAAATGACCTTGTTTTTAACCTTTGCAAAGGTTTTGTCCCTCAGTGAATGCATCTAAAACAAATCAAAATTAGTCAACCAAACAAAGAAAGCATCAAAGAGATAAAAAACAAAAAACACTGTCCACACAAATCCACCTCTTAGCATCTGATTCCTCTAATAGGGACTCTGCATAGGAAATATGGCTATGTATATTTTACATCAGAGAACCTTTGACAATGGTTCACTGACTGAAAGATACCAGCTTACAGCTAATCCTTTTTACTTATCCTAAGATTCCAATTAAAAAGACAGCTCCCTAAAACCATTTGCAAGAATTCTAAGGCAAATTGTGCTGCAGAAGCTAAACTGCAGTTTGTTCTTTCTCTAGAAAAGGGAGTTTTGGCTAACCAGTGTAAAATGAAAATATAGACAACTACCTGGAGATATAATCTGTGTTGACCCATTTTTGCAGTTCTTCCTAACATGTTCACTATTGATCTCTCTCTCTCTCTCTCTCTCTCTCTCTCTCTCTCTCTCTCTCTCT
>NW_021604604.1:14432075-14435329 GCF_004785775.1 Grammomys surdaster | reverse complement strand
CTCTCTCTCTCTCTCTCTCTCTAGGCATATGCATCCCATGGCACACATGAGAAGGTCAGAGGTCAAGCTTGGGTAGAAGATCTTGTCTTTTCACCATCTTTAAGACAGGGTCTGCCATTCTGAAATGGTATCTGGCCCAAGAGCTTTGGGAATCCTCCTGTATCCATCACCCATTTTGCCATAAGGATGCTAGCATATCAGATGTATTATTACACCCATCTTATATTGGTTTTGAGCATTCAAACTCAGATCTTCACGCTTGTGTGACAAATGATTACTCATGTAACTACCCTTACCTCCTTCATACATATTCTAATCATTGTATTAGCCATTAGCTTTACAAGTCCCTTAGTTCATAGGAAAAACACATGTAGTTCTTTGATGTTCCCCTAATAAATTACTTTATCATTTTGAAAGACTTTTCACTTTTTTCCCTCACAATGATGAAATACTATATTTTTATGCATATTCTGGAATCAAAAGTCCTGGTACATATCACTTTTAGCACCTTAGCTTTGTAGCCTTTATGATTTAGCTTATAACTGGACTCACCTGCTAAATTATAATAAAAAATTGCAACTTTGTTGGCAGGATTTTTGCAAGAATGAAAGTTACATAAATCTTTAGATCATAGTGATGGATATTAAGTTTCATTAAACACTAGGAATTTTTTAAATCTCTATTCTTACTCTCATTTTACTAATTTCAGCTCCTTTTAAATATCACTTGAGCATAATAATTTAGTGTCCCATCAATCTTCGTTTTGCATTAGAGTATAATTTGCTGTATCTTGGATTTTCTTTTGTTTGCTCCAATGAAGTTTAAGGTTAGCATTTATTTTTAAGAAAGGACAAGATATTCTCTAGGTCAAAATAAATTTTAATACATATTTTATCATTTAATCCCTAATATATAATTCTTTATCCTCTATAATTAAAAACTTTATCAGTATGGTTAGATATACCTATCTTTACTTTTTATTGATTTTTTTATCAAGCTCAATGTCTATTATTAATCTCTTATTATTAATCCTCTCTATAAGAAGTTGACTCACTAAACATGGATATTTTAAATGTTTTATTTTTTTCACTGAGACTATATAATTCCCAGATGAGATGATGACTGCTTTAATCTCACAATGGTTTTGTTTTTTTTTAATTTAAAAATATGTTTATTTCTATGTATGGAGGTTGTCCTATATTCATCATGTACATATCTGTGTCAGGAAATGCCAAAAAATAGTGCTGGATTTCATGGAACTGGAGTTACAGATTGTTGTGTGCCACCATTTGTGTGCTGGGAGTTGAACTTTTTATGTCTTCTGGAGGATCTGCCAGTCCTCTTAACCTCTGAACCATCTCTCAAGCCTTCCCAGTCACACAGGGTTTTTTTTTTTAACCTTTTATTTTTTTATATCTTCTGCATACCCATTTAATATTCTTAATAGATTTCCTCTATCAAATATGTATTTGTCTTTCTAAACCTTTTTCTAATAGCACTATACTATTTCCCCCTCTCCATTGCATATCAAAGTACCCCATAGGCACAGGTTGTTTCAAGATACAAGAAGAAGGGGAATGAGAAAGCCCTACTTTCAAGAGATAATACTCAGGGCAAACCCTAAGAGAAACCAATAGACACCCTCTTTCCTTGGTGTCTTTTATTATTTGTGTTCAGAAGAATACAGGAGGCAGTTTTAGCTAATACCCTATCCTGGCAAATTTTTGTGTCACTTTGACACAAACTAAAGTTATTTGTGAAGAGAAACCTTCAATATAGAAATTTAATCTTCATTTAGTCTCCATGATACCAGGTTTGTAGGCAAACCTATCAGACATTTTCTTAATCAGCGATTGGAAAGCCCTGTCTATTGTGGGTAGATCCACCTTGGGCTGGTGGTCCTGGATACTTTACAAAAGCAAGCTGAGCAAGCCATGAAGAATAAATCAGTATGTGGTACTCCTCCATAATTTCTGCATCAAATTGTGCCTGCAGGTTCCTTCCCTGTTTAAATTCATATCCTGACTTCCTGCAGTGATGGACTGTTACCTAGAAGTATAAACAGAATAAACTCTCTCTTCCTTACATTTCCTTTGCTCATGGTGTTTCAACAAGGTAACAGTAACCCTACTAGAAGACCTGTCTTTTGTCTAAGAAGTACTTCAGGGATATTTTTCATATTTAGTAAAAAGAACTAAACATTACTTACAGATCCTAAACTCTGGAAACCATAACACTCCCACTGTTGAAATATGGGGGCCACTTTGTAGAGATAAAGCTGTCCATCTCTATGAAATATAAAATTATATATGATATGAGACGTACAAAACCACTAGGCTGTGGGAAATATTGGTTCAAGAATAAACAGGCAAGTGGGTACTTACCCTGTCTTGGTAAACTTTGTTTTTGTAATAAAAACCTCTCCTCTCTTTCAATGTAATTTCAGGGATCCAAGAAAAGTATGTCACTCAAATAAAGTCAATCAGAGCCTCAGGGCCTTCATACCCCAGAGATGAATTTGGACTAGACATAAAATCTCTTTGCAGACTATAAATCATCCTGACAACCTATCTGAGTTCTCTAAAGCTATAGCAACTACCATATTGCTCTTGACTTAAAGCTATGGTTATGGAGAATTGAATGTTTACTGCTGTCTTGGCTAAATATGTAAGATGCATTTGAGATAAACACTTAAGAAATAGTCTCTGTCATGAATACCTCTTGTAGACCAGCAATAAAATTTGTGTTTGAATGAACCCCTATCTCATGGACAACTTGTTAGGTAAAACATTGAACCACACCTGTCAACAAACCACCCTTGTACTTACTGATTTCCCTTGTAAGAAATTTTCAAATAAGTTTCTTAGCTTAGTTACTGGAAGTAGAAATATAAACAAATAGATAAACCAAGAGAAATATAAACATCTCCTAGATTAGGAACTACAGGAAAAGTTATCTCACCATTTGACTTAGTACTTATTGAAAGTTTCTCTATTTTTTCTTGTCTTCATCACTGTTCTATCACTGGGATGGGACACCATGACAAAGCCAACTCAGTCTTTAAAAAGAAAGCATTTAAATGGATTCTTGCTTGCAATTTCAGAGGTTTAGTCCATTCTCATTGTGGGGAGACTTTAGAAGTATACATGGTTCTGGGACAGTAGCTGAGAGCTACAGCTTAATCCAAAAGCTGAGAGAGAGAGGGGGGAGAGAGAGAGAGAGAGAGAGAGAGAGAGAGAGAGAGAGAGAGAGAG
>NW_021604604.1:14391348-14432065 GCF_004785775.1 Grammomys surdaster | reverse complement strand
AGAGAGAGAGAGAGAGAGAGAGAGAGAGAGAGAGAGAGAGAGAGAGACTGGGGGCCTGGCACACTGAAATGGGCTTTTGAAACCTCAAAACCTACCCCCAATAAGACAGGCCACATCCACTAATCTACCAAACAGATCCACTCCCTGGTGATAAAACATTCAAATATGTTAACTTATACGGTCAGTTTTAGGTAGACCACCTTATAAACTAACCTTATGAATGGCATAACTCTCCCCAGTTAACTTTTTAAAAGTATTTTATGTAGGGTCTAAAGAAAGCAGTAAGACTCTGGCCAGTGCAGAGCAATGCAGACATTATCTATAAGAAATAAACAGGACAGCAACAACTGATGTATAAGGCAGACTCTTCGTATGATTTCCCATCACTTTGTTGATACAGCCATAAGGTCTTCTTGGGACAAATATTGTTTCTAATAGTTCTACCTACGAACTGTTTTTCAGTGGCTATGTGCTCACCACTTGGTTCTGACTAGTTCTCCTCCTGACTTAAAAGCAGCAGGCTCCTGTCTGTTTCCACACTGGACCTTCCCTCCCTTCTTCCTTTCCTTTCTTCCTTTAGGGGGGTGGAAAGAGAAAGGGAGACAGAGAGACAGGGACAGAGAGATACAGAGACAGAAAAACAGAAACAAAGAGAAAGAAGCAGAAACAGAAAGGAGAAAGAAGCTGAGGAGAGGAAAGGGAATAAGAAAGTGAAGAAGAGATAAGTGAGGGTGTGGAGACTAAGGTATAGCAATGGAGAGGGAAAAGTTGGGAGGAGAGAAAAGGCCAAGGACACCTTAAGGAAAGATTCGAGTTAACTCTAAGCACAGTCAAAATGCTCTGTTCTCAAATACTGTCATATTTCTTCAACATATCAATGAATGGGGCAAGTGGTGTAAAAATTAAAACCATAATAACATTGAAATGATTGTATTTCAGCTGTAAAATAGAGGCAGGGATTCAGCACCTTTGCCCTGACCATTTGGATTTGGGCTTCACTATTCTGAGACAGTTCTTCAAAATTTCAGGAATTTGAGTGAGTTTAACATGTAATGATCTGAGATAGTTGTTTTGTTTTGTTTTGTTTTGTTTTGTTTGTTTTAAACTTGTGCTTAAGATAGTAGATGCCCAGTTCTATTTTTTTTCTAGCAATTTTAGCTCCTTTGGAGTCTTCCAATTCAGAAACTTGAGGAGAATGAGTCTTTCTGGCATCCTTTGTCTCAGAATATTCAGCTACTCATGGCTGCAAGCGTGGATAAGGAAATGAGTGACCTCATTTCTCTTCAGCCTCTCAACACTTACACCATGATTGACTTGCTCTCATGTTTTGCATCAATAACAAAAAAATGGAAAGGATATCTCTGTGTTTCATACAGACCATCTTTTCTTTTAATTTTTGAAAAACTATTTGAAGTCCAAGATGAGAGTGGTTTAAATCTCTATTAGCTTTTAAAGTATGCTCTTTATTTCTTTAAAAAAAATGTCTTCTAATTTGCATGTTCTCAGCTCATATTAGCTCCTGTACAATCAGACAAGTCATATTATCTCACTGGCAAGTTAAGAAGACTTCAGAATAATGCATAGAGAGAGAAGATCTCAGTCCACATAGTACCATTCTCTATCCTTTCAATCTTTCTGTAACTAAATCTGTTTGAAATGTTAAAATATAGACACAACTTAATTTTCCTTTTTAAATTGATTATTGGATTTATTTACATTTAAAATGTCCCCTTTCCTAGTCTCTCCTCCCCTTTGCCTCTAAGAGGGTACCTCCACCCACCCACTCACTCCTGCCTCACTCCTCTACCATCACCCTTTGCTGGGGCAGCAAAGCCACTCCTCCATTACTGGTGGGATTGTAAGCTGGTACAATTTATTCTCAATGGACTACAAGGGAAAGAAGAAAACACAAGGAAGATCTGCACAAGCTCAAGCTATACAAAATCCCAATGTTAGGGTGGGTAATAGGCACAAAGTCCTACCTCCAGACAAGGAGCAATGGGTAGCTGCTTTAAGAACTACAACTTGTTTTCTTCAATGGAGTGACACTATATATATATCACCATAGTTTAGGGTAGGAGCCATGGTCAAGAGAAGTAGGACTATACAAATGTGGCTTTGTGGGTTTTTTTTTTTTTTTTAGTATTTTTTGTTGTTTGCTTGCTTTTTTATTTATTTTTTGTTCTGGTTTTGAATGAGAGAAAAAGAACATGAAGCTCAGTGGTTGGAAAGAAGGGAATAATTTTGGAAAAGTTGTGTAATAAAATAGTAATATGAAAAAAATAATCCGCATAAGTTAGAGTATTATTAAAAATATACTTTACAGCAAGTATATGCTGTCATTAACAAACAGACTATATTTTTCTAACTAGGGCTAATAGTTTCTGAAATTCAAATCTTGCCCACTGGATCCAGAATGAGAAGGAGGAAAAGAAGACTAAATTCAAAGAAAAAATCATAATTTCAGAAGGCTTCATGCTAATATATCTTTGCTTTAAAATAAACAAATTTTACAAAGCTTGCATTCACAGAAACTTTCATCTAACAAATCAAGAGAGAGAGGAATATTAGACATTTCAAAGAAAATTATCAAAATATAATTCATTATGTTTTGATAAAATAGGATATTTATTTGTATATATTTAGAAAGTAAATATATTTGCATATAATATAGTTTATATAAAATGTGAAAAGAATCAATTTATTATATCTACAAAATTTTTAAATATATTCTCATCACTGATAATGTCAATCCCTTAGTGATAGTTATTTTTAATTGGGTTGAAATAATGCTCTAAATTACATATATAAACATATAGAGTTATGTTCTCTAAAGATCTTTTCTCAAAGACCTCATTAGGAATTAATAGTCTTTATTTTTGGGTTGGATTGTAGAACATAGTATACCTTCAAATTCATATATTATAAATGGAAAGGTTTGTATTTATGGACATGTCATTATACAAAATGTATAAAAAACAGCATGCATGACCTCAAAACATACTAACGCATGAGGAAAACATTGATATGTTCTCAGAAGGAGTTTTTTAAAGATGACTTTCTACATCAGTGAAGAGAGTCATTCCTGTTCTAAGCTAGGTTAGGTGTTAATAGCTTTATAAAGCTCAATTCTGAGAAAATGAATTAACATAACAAATTACAATTGAAAAACCAAAAACCTAATATTTTTCTATGAACTTCTACTCACTGAACCCCATATAGGATGTTTTAATATAAAAAAAAAATAGACTAGAGATATTGGTCACCTAAACCAATATCTCTAGTTTTAGTTTAGTTTTGGTTTTGATCGTTTTACTCTAAGTAACAGTGCCATTAACAAACTTCATGGTGTTTCACCCAACACATAAATTCCCGGTTCTCAGTCTAACAAGAAAACTATTTTATGAACACGATGAGAAAAAAATTACAAGTGATTGAAGCCCTGTCTGAGCAACCAGAGCAAGACACATAAAACTTAAACAAACCAATGGAAAACAAACCCAAAAGGTGGAAGAATGAAAGGCTTGTAAGACACACTTATCACCTCCTAGTATTCCTGTGTGGGGGGTGGTTCTTTGACTTATGGAATGTAACTCTGAATCAGTATGTGTTTATGCTCATGTGTGAGTTGCACAACAACATGTGTATATGCGTGGCAATATATGCACACATTACAAAAGGCAATGTATAGTTTCCACTTACTGTAAACATACAGGAAGGAACCAATATGTGAGTGTGAATAGTTACGTAGACATATTACTGATCTAGTTCCTTTAGTAGCCTATTCTAAGATGGATACGTTAGGCTAAACATCTTTAAGGAGAAAGGAGAAGAAGTAAGCTAGAGAGAGCCTTGAAATTACAATCCTGGTCCACTGAACACTTCTGACTCTGGCATAACTTACAAGCCTAGTCATTGCCTGGAAGTAGATTGAGGAGACTGAGCCTTTGATCTGATTCTTTCTTAGATTCTTGAAGACTCAGTACTAGCAAGCTATTCCTCTTACCCTCCTTCTAGCAACCCTCTCATAAAAAGATATTTGAGGACTAGAAGATCAATGCTGCACACATACATAAATATGTATTTTATATTAGTCATTCTTTACTTTTTTTGAAAATAAAATCGATTGTTTATGATTCTTATAATTCTTTATTCTTCCTGAGGACTCTGGAATAATTAACTATAGTTTTGAAGAATACTATATATTCTGAAAGAAGAATTATATACATATAAAACTTCTTCAAATTCTTTAGCATCATGTACAGAAGAGAAGGTTTTCTTCAGATATTGCTCCAATTTCTAGTAAGGTAGTAGTCATAATATTTCTCCTGAGAAATACATGAATTATGGACAATTATTCTGTATTGACACATATTGCTTGAAGTTCATTGCTTACCGGAAAATCCATAGAGTGTTGTAATCAGAATAGCTTAGACAAAAGTTATCAGTGTCAAAATTCTAGTTTATTTACTTACAATTCAAAAAATTCCACCTTGGCTTGAGGTAGGGAGGAGAAATGTACAGTTCTAGGAGGCAAATCTGAGTTTATTAAAAACTAGAATATTCAAATGCATGTGAGGAATCAGGACAAAAGTCATTTTTGCTATACAATAAATACTGTTCTTTGTTCACAATTCACTTGTAAACTTGATGACTCTCAGAAGGATGGTATTTGGAGGGGAATCTTTGGAAGTTAATTAGATTGAAATGAGTCAATAAGGTTGGAACCTGTAGTGGAATTACTAACTATTCAGATGAAGAAGACACTAAGTATATTTTTGAGACATCACACAGAGGAAATGCACTCAGGTAGCCAAAGTCCACCCTAACCAGGAACCAAACTGGTGAGCACACTAATCTTTCTTCAATCTGTAGAACTATGAAAGTTAGATATCTGTTATTTTTCCACTCAAATTTTGGACTTTTAATGTCATCCAAACAGCAGAGACATGCCTGTGTTATAGAAACATAGGAAAGAAAAAAACTGCTTTGTATAAGTGGCTCTCATATGCTCTCACAAACATACAGTTCCCAGTGTCTGATTTTGTGCTGTGAGTGGGAGAAACCCCAGAAGACAAAAATGGTATCTACCAGCAGTTGAAGACTGGGTGATTGCATGGCCAACAGTACTGAGAATCAGGACATTATGTGTTTGAGACCCTCCCCTCATTTCACCCAGACCATGGGCAAACAGACCTGACAATGGGCTGGAGTCTAGCAAGTCAATAAGGTTTAGGAAGGTCTACTAGGTTTATGTTCTTGTCTGGTTTGTACTGCTCACATATTTATCACTGTTCTTCTCCTACCTTGTATTGTATCTGTCAGAGATGAAATGTGCTAGGACTTTCCTTACTAAAGTGAACTGAGCAAATCTCCTCCTACTGCAGTCTTAAAACCCTCTGAAATGAACACCCCAACAAGCATTTGGTGATGTTGTGAAATACAGATCAAGTTTGGGATTTATAGGAATTTCATTTTCATTTAAATTTACAGTTTAGAGACTATAAGTTTATTCTTTTGTGTCTTTAGAGCATTGTATATCCTTAGTAAAAACTAAAAATGGTGTTATTAAAATCTATAAATTTATCTTTTTAGTTTTGAAGAAGAAAAAATGTTTTCCTGATAGACAGGTAGAGGGATAGATATGTGTTAGCTGCATAGTTAGATAAGTGGACAGATGGATGGATAAGAGATAGATGGCAGAATAATAGTAGAGATTGACAGATCAACTTCAAAGTTCTACAGCTTTCTCCTTTCTTCTTTAGATCAATATATTGGTTGATGTTTTTTTCATCCTGAAGAGAAAAGGATGTTTATAACTTCATACAACAGCACTTCAAAAGCTTCAGGAAAGAATCATAAAATCCATAGCTTTGTGTTGCAGAACTAAGGCATCTGAATTGTTCAGATAAAGTTCAGATAAGCATCTGAATGTCAAGTGTATCTTCCAACCTGTTGCAGTTCACCCGCCTCGTCTGCATGCGTGACGTGATGTGATGTGTGGTTTGCTTTCAGCACTGAATAATTCCTTTGCACTGTGTTCTTAGTTCCTGACAAATTATTCCTTCTTTTGGTTGTTCATATGAAGGATGCTTTGACATAAAGAAAGCCTACAATATCTAGAAAAAGAACATAAATTATGCTGTAAATTCAAGACAGAGCAGATTTTCATTAGCACAGCCTGTCTATACATAATCCCTTATACAATCAGAAGGGGTGTGTGATATATTTAACTATGTGAGTTGGTTCATTTTAATTAAAGTGAATGTAGCCTTTTGATCTATGGAATAAACAATCTAACAATAGGAGAAATGCAATCTGTCCAGACATATTTGAGTTATTTTGCAGTAATTGGCTTGGCAGCATCTTCAGTCACAGATTTCTGTTTCACAGATTGCCCCCAAATGAATAAAGGTTTGCTTTGAAATGTAATTAATATTGCGTTCAGCTGCGAGATATTCTCAGGTTGTCAAAGGAATTTGAAGGAGGTAGTTACCAAAAAAAATGAAAGAAAAATATAAGTGAAACTGAAAAGTTAATCCAGTCACAGTAATGCACACAAAGTAAACTGGACTGATGTAAACTGCCCCTGGCATAAACTAGATTTTATCCTCAGTCCAATCTCATAGGATTGTTACATTTATGCATTCCTGAATAATTTATGAGGTATATGTTTATTGACAATGATTGCCTTGTTTTATCATTTAAACATGAGTGAGCATGGCAATGTAAGTGTTGGTTTGTTTTTTAATAAAATGGGACCTACCTGCACTTGTGGAGTTAAGATTCCTGAATTCAGTACCCATTAACCAGAACCTAAGTCCTTCCCATTCTACTTCAATCTGAGAAACCTAGCCCTTACTTGGTATTTTGTTGACAGGGACTCACTAATTTCTCAGGTTGGTTCTCTGTAACCAGATAGGCTTTAAAATCAAAACCTTCTTTTCCCACCACTTCATAAGCAGCTGGGATTTAAAACCTGCACAAGGAACCCTGGATTCAGAACTCTTTCTACTCTGATAATCAATTACTTGGTGTAACAGACATTTGGAGAAATTTAATTATATTTCAAATTAAATTTTATGTATATACACACGCATATACATGGGTGTATGCATGTATGTGTATGCATGTGCATGTTTATGTGTATGTGCATACACATACACACATGACAAGAATTATAGATAGAATCCATTCACTTCTTCAGCCATGAAGCCCCAGGAATAGACCTCAAGCCTCCAGGCTAAAGGGAAAACCTTTACCAACTGAGCCATCTCAGTATCCCCATCTGTATGTTAGTAGGTAACACAGACTAATAAAAGACCCTAGGGGGAAAAGGACATAGATTAGTTGTCCCCAAGTTCTCAAAATATCCTATTTAATATATTGTGGCTCATGGTATCTTAAAAACTAAACAAAATTACTCTTAATTATACATTAGTGAAAATCCAATATTTTTGTCATCCTTTGAATTGGAGAGTTTTAAAAGTTTTTAAAGGTAAAAATGTTCACCTTTATTAACTTTAAAAGAGTTGGCTGTGGTATTTAATATAGAATTGGACAAATGAATATTCACAAAAACATATAATATACTTTATTATAGAGTAAACTTGGTGAATTTATTTTGCATCTGGGCTACTGACATGACACACATTGGTTTTTATATTCATGAGAATAAATTTTCAATATTCTAATTCACAAATAAGTAAAGACTTGGTTCTTTTGAAGAAGAGAGTTTGTGCTGGAAAATTGTATCATTTTAACACTATACCTCTACCTTGTTTGTTCTGTACAATTAATCCTATCATTCATTGACATTTATTGTTATCAGCATGTGACCTTCAATTAGCTCTAACCTGTGATACCTGGGGAATTTGATAATCGGTACAGAGACATTAGGGAAAAATATCTTTAAAGGGAAGAAGTGAGGCAAGGCTGGAAACGTAGCTTCCTGCATATCACAAGTCTGCCTGGAAGACTAGCTTTTGAACAAGCTGTTATTTTCCACATGGTAGTGGCCTTGCTACAGTAAAATGCCAACTTTCATCCATCATAATGTCAGGACTCATATTAAAATGTCTTCGGGGACCTAAGGGAGGGATGGGCAAAAGACATCAAATCAATTTTCAGGCAACTGCTACGCTTTTCAGAAACTAAGCCTTCTGTGATAGTGTGGTGGCTATACACAGGGAGGTTAGAAAAAAGGCCCATACATTAAGGTAGGAAATAATTTAGAAAAAGGAAGCTGATTTGCCTTTTGTGTGAACTCGGACATATGGTTAGAGCACAGCTGGGTTATCATTCTATACATTCTTACAGAAGAACCAAATCAACAGTGTGAAGAAATGAACTCATAATGGACCCTTGACCTTGACAGCTCTGAAATCATTCTTCCCTCTTAATCATACAAGAAAGACCCAAGGTTATTTTGCACTGAAGTCAGTATCTAATCACAAGAAAATCTGGTTGTACATCATTATTTGGTGACATTGTTAGCCCAGAACTAATCTCTGGCTGGAGATGTGTTCTCCCCAGAGGGTACAAAGAAGACAGCTTCATGAGGAGACCTGGAATGTAGTCTTTCAATTGATAATACTTTTTTATGAAGAGTTCACTGTTTATTTTATGAGACAAAGTGTAACTATCTATATTGTCAATGATATAGCTTGTGTTTGTCAACGCTCTCTCCATTCAGAAAGCAGACTATCTTCTAAGACCTTAGTCATCAGCAAGTGAGCAATGCATGTTAAGATATGTATGGGTCACATAGACAAGAAGCTGTGGGATAACTTTGCACTCATACAAGTGGAAAAGTGTCAGAATATGGGATGACTTCCCAAACACAATAAAAATTTAAATGCATTTATTTATGATGTTTGCATCTCTTCTTGAAAGACTTTTATAAAATAATACCAAAGGTACGTTACTCCTATTGGCTGTATAGTCTTAATAAGTCGATATAAGTCACAAAAAATATACTTCATGTGGGCTGGTAAGATATTTTAATGAGGAAAAAACATGTTATGCTAGCATATTCACTACTTAGGACTCATGGGGAAGGCCAGGCACTATGGCACACACTTGTAATCTCAGTGGTGGGGGTTAAGGGAGACAGGTAGATCGCTAGGGCTTGCTGTACAAGCTAGCCTTGCTGAATATTTTGAGTTCTGGGTGAAAGCAAGAGACTGTCATAAAAGACAAGACAATTAATATCCTGAGGAATGACCACTGAAGACAAACTCTGATTTCTGCATACAAACATATCTCTCTGTGTCTCTATCTATCTCTTTCCCACTGTCTCTCTGTCTCTCTCTGTCTTTCTGTCTCTCTGTTTCTCTCTCTGTTTCTCTCTGTTTCTCTCTGTTTCTCTCTCTCTTCCTCTCTCTCTCTCCTTGAAAAACTGCAATGCATAACTTTTGCCACCTTTTAAAGAAATATAACATTGCAGAGAAAATAAAAAGGTACCTCTCTGAAATTTCAGCAATCCTCACATTATCAAACATTGAAAGGAAAATGTATTTTTATTCTCTGACCATCAAAACAAATCATCTCATATGCCTTCCATAACTGAATGAGACTATATTAGTGGGCATCATGCACTTTCAGAAAGAGTGCACATTAAAAAA
This sequence comes from Grammomys surdaster, assembly GCF_004785775.1. NCBI lineage: Eukaryota > Metazoa > Chordata > Mammalia > Rodentia > Muridae > Grammomys > Grammomys surdaster. The sequence continues at coordinate 14,422,439 of NW_021604604.1, read as the reverse complement.
TCGAAAGCCTTCAATGTTTTTGCAATATTCAGCTCAGTTGGAAGAAGTGATAATACTCAGTGATAATTTCTCAGTACTGAGAAAACAATGTTACTTTGGACCCTATTATGCTTTGCCCCATTCATCTAATAATTAAGAATGATAGAGTATAAAATAGTGGTTCTCAACCTTCCTAATGCTGTGACCCCTTAATTCAGTTCCTCATGTTGTAGTGACTTTCCAGTCATAAAATAACTTTGTTTCTTCTTCATAACTGTAATTTTGCTACTGTTATGAATCACAAAGTAAATATCTCATGTCTAAGATACCTGACATGTTACCACACATGGGTCATCACTCATAGGTTGAGAACTGTTCTAAGAGGTCAAAATCAGTCAGCATATGCCCGTAGATTTGAGATGAGGTAAGGGCTTAGGTGAATTTAATAAAATTAAATATTTATGATGTATTAAAATAAATGCTGCATGTAGCATTTACATTAAAGTGATTTTGTGATGTTTGATTATATAGTCACTTGTGACTTGATTTCCAATTGTAGTTGACTGATGTAATGTAATTTTTGTATGGTGAGTGACATAATAATTTTAGTCAGAATGAATTCACTATCTATATATATGAATATATTCAGCACAAAACACAGAGTTAACTAGGCATATGCTTAGTTATTGATTTAGGAAGAAGAAGGGTAGAAAAGAGCAAAACTATTGTGTAAAACCTTTGGTAAGCATCATCTGAATGGATGGAAATGACTTAATTCGAAGACTTGATTATTGGTTATTTTTTAGTTAGAATGGTCACTTAATTGAAACTTTCTATAGGTAGAAGGAAACATATAGACTGCTTAAGTTGCCACTATTTTATATATTTATCTTATGTCTTAGTTTTAAATAATAAAACAATAAGACAAGTATTATGACTAATTCTTTTATTGGTGTTTTCCAAAAGTAAAGAAACCTCAAGTTAGTACAAAATCCTGGTTTTGATCTTAGACTTTATTGTAATTTTGTGTGTATGTATACATAATAGTGTGTGTGTGTGTGTGTGTGTGCGTGCATGTGTGTATGTGTACATATGTATGCATTTATGTACATGTCTATTGAAGCCTCAGGCCAAAATGTGTCTCACTCAATTGCCTGCCCATACTTTAGCTTTTGAGACAAGATTTCTCAGTATATTTAGAGCTTGCTGGTTTTACTTGGCTGGCTGTCAGTAACTGAGTCCCTGGGATGTCTCTGTCTCAGCTCTCCCAGTGCTGGAATTGAAGATCCCTAGCACATGCCTGGTCTTTACATTGGCCCAAGAGCTGCAACTCTAGTCCTTCCTCATGCTTGTGCAACAAGCCCTGTACTGACAAAGCCATGTCTGAAGCCCCTATTTTCTTGTTTTTAGCTAAAAGATTATGTCTTCCTATATTAATTTTGAGTCTTTCAATGTATAATATTATAACAGGTACTGGGGCTACTAATAAGAATAATGATTTTCACTCAGTAGCTACAGTAATTCACAAAAGCGCAAACATCTTAGCTACCAGGCTCTTTGAATATTTAAGCAATATAAGCTAGTGACTATTCCTCTGTCTCTTGTAAATTATGAAAGTAGAACTTGAAACGTTTAAAGAATCTTGGCAGTGTTTCAAAATCAAGGAGTGAGAGATGGAGACCAAGTTTCTTTGAGTGAAATGCCAGCTGGCCCAGCAATTATGAAGCCAGTAAAATGAGATAAATATAATAGAAAGAATGTGTCTTTACCAAACCGTTGGGGCATCCTAGAAGACACAGGAAAAATTATATTGAAAAATGTGTCACAAACGTTGAGTGAAGATTCTACCACGTTGTCACCAATACGTATCTTTGAGAGGTCTCAAAAATTCTACTTCTATTCTTTTTACCTGTGATGAAATTCATCCTTAGCATTTAGAAGAATGTTTAATGGTTGAACAAATGTCTGAGTTATGTTTGATTATTATAAAAATGAGACAGTTAAAATTCTAGTTGAAAAATTTGTATGGGTATGTTTTATTTCTGAGATGACGCGTGCATACATACATGCATGTGGAGTCTGTCTGTCTGTCTTCCTCAGGTGTTGTCTATTTATTTTGTTTGCTTGCTTGCTTGCTTGCTTGCTTGCTTGCTTGCTTGTTTTGAAGCATGGTTTGTCACTAGGATGTGGGGATCACATGGTTTGCCATCTTGCCTGTGAGTCCTAGAAATCCTCTTGCGTCTCTCAGCAGTGGTGTTATTATATGTGTGTCACTATGCTCAGCTATATACATAGTTACTAGGAATATGACCTGTGGCTTATGCTTCAACGTAAGTGTGAATGAAGATATTTCCACTAACCGAAGATAGTCGAATCCTTTTATCCTTATCTAAAAGCATGCAAAAAACAAAACAAAACCCTACCTGTATAAAGGCCTGCTGCCCCTTGCACAAGTTTAAACATGACATTGAGAGGATGAACTAATGCTTCCTAGTAACATCAGAATATGATTAACTGATCAAATTCTCTGTTAACTATGAGTTTTATTGATGATCATTAGGTAAGAAATAAAAAAGAATGTGGGGAAGAGCCTCAAACACATGGGCACAGGAAAACTTTCCTGTACAATGGTTTATGCCATAAGATCAACAATTGAGAAATGGGACCTCATAAAATTGCAAAGCTTCTGTAAGGAAAAAGACACTGTCAACAGGACAAAACAGCAATGAACAGATCGGGGAAAGATCTTTACCAATCCTACATCTGATGCAGAGCTAATGTCCAATGTATACAAAGAACTCAAGAAATTAGACTCGGAGAACCAAATAATCCTATTAAAAATTGGGGTACAGTGCTAAAAAAGAATTCTCAACTGAGGAATATTGAATGGCTGAGAAGCACCTAAAAAATGCTCAGCATCCTTAGTCATCTGGGAAATGCAAATCAAAACAACCCTGAGATTCCACCTCACACCAGTCAAAATGGCTAAGACTCAGGTTACAGCAGATGCTGGTAAGGATGTGGAGAAAGAGGAACACTCCTCCATTGTGGAAATCAGTCTGACTGTTCCTCAGAAAATTGGACATAGTACTACCTAAGGACCCAGCTATACCACTCCTGGGCATATACTCAAACTATACTCCAACATATAACAAGGACACATGCTCCACTATGTATATAGCAGCCATATTTATAATAGCCAGAAGCTGGAAAGTACCCAGATGTCCTTCAACAGAGGAATGAATACAGAAAATGTGGTACATTTACACAATGGAGTACTACTCAGCTATTAAAAACAATGAATTCATGAAATTCTTATGCAAATGATGGAATTAGAAAATATCATTCTGAGTGAGGTAATGCAGTCACAAAAGAACACACATGCTATGTACTCACTGATAAGTGGATATTAGTCCAAAAGCTAAGAATTCCCAAGATACAACTCACAGACCAAATGAAGGTCAAGAAGAAGAAAGACCAAACTGTGAGTGCTTCAGTCCTTCTTAGAAAGGGGAGGAAATACAGAGACAAAGTGTGGAGCAGAGACTGAAGGAAAGGCCATCCAGAGACTGCCTCACCTGGGGAACCATCCCATATATAGGCACCAAACCCAGACACTATTGTGGATGCCAAGAAGTGCTTCCTGACAGGAACCAGATATAGCTGTCTACTGAGAGGCACTGCCAGAGCTTGACAAATACAGAGGCAGATGCTGGCAGCCAACCATTGGACTGAGCACGGGGGTCCCCAGTGGAAGAGTTAGGGGAAAGACTGAAGGAGCTGAAGAGGTTTGTAACCCATAGGAAAACAACAGTAACAACCAACTAGACCTCTAAAGGTCCCAGGTACTAGACCACCAACCAAAGAGTACACACAGAGGGACCCATGCCTCCAGCTGCATATGTAGCAGAAGATTGCCTTGTTGGACATCACTAGTAGGAGAGGTCCTAGGTCCTTGGAAGGCTGAATGCCCAAATGTAGGGAAATGCCAGGGTAATAAGGCAGAAGTGGGTGGATGGGTTGGGGAACACCCTCACAGAAGCAGGGGAAGGGAGGATGGGGTAAGAAGTTTCTGGATGGGAAGCAGGGAAAAGAAGTACCATTTGAAATGTAAATAAATAGAAGCCAGTGGAACTAGGTTTAGACTGCCTGACTTGGGTTTTGACTTCATTGCTAGCTATGTGTTCTCAGACAATAGTAGAGTCGCAAAATGAATCATTTTTTTCAACATTGATAAAACACTATCTTACTCAGGGTTGTGGCAAGAGTTACCTAAGATGATATAGAGAAACCATTTACATCTAGTAATTAGAGTCAGACAACTACTTCCCACAAAATGGAAAGAAAACAAGTTATTGATTGTAGAGAGGAAATTGAAGCTAAATGTCTTACTCTCCACTCACCTGATTGTTCAATTTTCACATCCTGACAGATGTGAGTAGTAACATGGAGCAAAGCATCCTTGTTGCCTCAGTTGCATCACTTAGGAGGCTAAAAATTAACTATGTTCTTTCTGAACTAGAGTTTCCTTGTTCAATCTACCTACATTTTTTCCCATTCAGCCATCACTTCTTGAACTTTGCATTCTTCCACTCTTTCTGGAACCCTCATTTCTTAGACTCTGTCTAAGCAACTCTTTCTTTCCATTGTCTTATTACATTCTCTCTGAAACCACCAATCTTGACTTCTTCTGATCACTTTCCTTGGTTTTCATCTTTTCTTTCTCTTCACTCTTGTTTGTTCTACTTTAATAAATTTCTCATATACATCTTCTCCTTTCTGTATTTCTAAATCTTTCAGTTTTTGAAGCACTTACAAATGAAGTTAACTATATACAGGACTTTGGCATTCTAGGTGTAGGAGTCATAATTTTGTACTGTCAACTATGAGTAATGTCTGCCTAGCCTTACAGTCAATTATATCTGAATTGCTCTCTTCCTCAAATAGAATGAGAGAACATAAATGTACCAGGATGTTAGGTTAAAATGGATACATATAACACTAAGTAAAGAAGGGACTGACATGAGTTCTTTGAGATTTTGACAAGAAGCTCAATGTTGGGGAAGAGTAATCGCCAGATAATAAACAAGAACATTGTAGCATATGTTGGAGACAGACAGGGCTCTGCTATTGATCAATATTTTGATCTATGCAGAGGCTGGAGAGGAGTCAGAAAGTCCCTAAACTATGTAGACCTAAGAGCTGAAGAGATGACAGTTGTTCTCCAGTTGGGAAGCTTAGAGGCAACAGCTTTTAGGTGCCCTACCATACAATATCCTGACTGTTATAAAGTAAATAATCAGTGCATTGATAAGAAGACAGAAATGCCTTAATGCTTAGTGGCAAACAGTGGAATACTTTTTGGAACTGAGAGAGACAAAACAAGCAGGAGAAAAGAAAGAAGACACATGGAAGGTCAAGGCAACAGAGGAGTTGAGAGCCTTTGGAGGGAGTGTATTGCAGCTTGAGTTTTCCATGCAATGGGCACAATAAGAGCTTGAGATTTTAAGAAACTACATATGGAGGTGCTAGTTCCGTAAGGTCTTAAGGGAACAGCACGTCTTAGACAGTGCTGCTGTAGGGACAGTGTTTTCCTGGGATAAACTCACACTACAAGAACCTCTGAGATCAGAATTAATTTTAAGAATGGCATGTATCAGGTAGAACATTGGTGAATTTGATAAAATATTTAGAAGGGTTTATATTAAGAATCCAACTATCATGCTGGACAGTTGTTTGGGAATTAATACACTTGAAACTGCACTGACAATTTTGACTTTGGGAAAGTTCATTATCCATTCTCCCAGGCCTCCTGTTACTCACTGTATTGTAGATATAAAAGGTACATACTTTTACGATGTTCATTCATTTCACATGGGCTTAAGAATCATATGGGCTTAGCTTCAAATTCACATACTTGTAGAGAGTCAGTGACTCTAGACCACTTGATGAGTTACTTCAAGCTCATCATTATGTCTTTATAAAATCAGAACAACAACATTTAGTTTCAATAAGAGGGCAAGACAAAGCAGCCTATAAGATTAAGCACTTAAATATGCTAGCTATAACTTATAAGAATTATAAATCATAGTTCTAATAGTTAAGAATTGGTCAGGGAACCATGAAGCTACTACTTAGCTTTGTTGACAATTATTTTTATGTGCATCCCTTATTTAAGAAAAGGAAAGCATTTGGAGAATTATTTCAGGGCAATTGAAGCATTCTTGGGGCACCAAGCTCTATACCCTCCCTTTTAGGAAATAATTACATTATGAAAAACGCATAGTGACCACTCAGATACATGAATGCCTTCTTGATACTAATAGAAAAATAAAAATTCAATCTTTTATTACAATGTATTTCTGTATTCTTTTCTTACTACTTTGTTATATTCAATGTTTGAGGGCCTTTTTCTTTCATTCTACAGATTATGGGTTCTTTTATAGTCAAGCTACTGCTCTACCACTGATCTATAAAATCAAACTAAAAATAATTGAAAGAATTTACTTCATTTTGTATGAGATATATAGCTGTAAATGTGTGAGAGTTATATGTTATTAAAATAAAAGGATATATATATATACATATATACATATATACACATATACACATATACACATATGCACATATACACATATACACACACACACACACACATACACACACACACATACACATACACACACACACACACACACACACACACACACACACACACATATATATATATGTATATATATATATATATCTTCTGTTAGGTGTATTCCTGTCCGAGTTTAGAATGTGTGTGTGAATGCATATTTCTGCAGAGACCAGTGAAATCCCCTGAAGTTGACATTATAGACTGTTGTGAGCCATATCAAATGAATGCTGGGAATCAAACCTGGGACCTCTGGATGAACATCAAGTTCTCTTAATTGCTGAGCTGTCACTCCTTCCAAAACTTGAAAATAGTCTTACTCTTGTTGGTACGTAAATATTTTACATACTTTTCTAAAACAAGAATCCTCTGTTTTCTGTTGCATAATTCATTGCTGTTTTAAAATAAAAATTTTCATTTAGATGTTAACATTTTGCCATTTGAGAGACACTCAAAATTCAATGCTAGGTTTGCATCTTACAAATGTGAAAAAATTATTTTAGCTTAGCATCAAATTACTAGTTGAAACTATTCCAACAGAATGGAAAGGCGTTTAAGTCTCCATGCTGAGCATATCCATCAGAATTTTCATGTAAAGATTGTAAAAGTATTCTATTTTCATAATCTTGACATTTGTAACCATGAGCCAAAGGTAGAAAACATAGATTTGTGTTGTTTTTAAGAGTATTTGTCTTCAACATTGGCTTTATACTGAGAGATGTAATGATGTACATTTAGGAGAATTGTTTTTAGCATGGAGAATGTAGCAGTTTTTCTCACTGTACTGGAGGTTCCCTTTACAAGCAATCTAATATCTTACAGTATATTATTCTGAAAATGTATATATTCATGCAGATGCACACAACACAATATACTGAGAAAACTCCAGGATTCTCCTTCCTGTTGGGACTCCACTGACCGTCCTTAGCAGCGACTGTGTCATCACATGGAGTGATTATTTAGGTTTGGTTCAGATGGGAGGGAGCCAAGTCTGTATTGACTTCTTGGTTTTTGTATAAGAACTGATGTTAGGAGCAAGTTTTATATATGGAAATATGATCACCTTGGGAAATCTCATTGGAAACCGAACTTTGGGATTATTACATTCTTCCCTCCCAGAGAACTGAACCGTCTCTTTGTTCCCTATAGCTTGATGGCTATACTATCTTAGGATTCCTCTGCAGAAGCTGATAACCCAGTTATCAGATAGGCATATTTTAGTTTTTCTTTCATTACATTGTTTGCTTCTCCCTGTAGGGTCCTTGTCACCAATGTTTCATTTATTTCTTCTGCAAAAGCTCATTCAGATTCATTTCTTACTCTTTTACTTGACTTTTCCATTTGAAAAGATTTTCAAACTCTTTCTCATGATTTAACATGAATGTACAGGACAATACTATTTTTGTTTGTGGGTTTCCCATCTTCACTGATCTACACTTCCCTGAGAGAGACATAGCCAAGAACTCTTCCTGGTGTTCCTATTGACCCCTCCTGCTGATTCTTGCGAAGGCTGAGGCCTGGCTGTCTCTCGTAAGTTGTGTCACTGCTGTTGCTAACCTAACTCTACTGAACTGGACTACTGGCGTATCTGTGAAGTGTTTGTGAGTGGATTGAATTGCCTGGTTATCTGTGAACTGATCTGCTGATTTCCAGACAACACAGACAAGAGTTGACCTAGCAAATCTTTCTAAACAGATCCACTTCCTCTGTATCTTTTCTTTTCCACTACCTCTGATGGGTAGTGGACTACAAGGGAGGTTAAAAGGTTTAAAAATGATCAATGAAAATAGACATTTGAAAAAAATTAAAGTTACACGTTATCCATAGAGAGTTTTTTAAACAAATAAACCATTTAAATAAGCTTATCAGCTGAAATCACAATATGGTATAGAAACTTCATTTATTCTGCTTTTCAAAATACCAATAAATAATATAGTTGCAAGCATATAATTTAGATATATTAAATACCAGACCTAAAAATTTTCTGTTGGCTGTTTACTATTTATAATTCATGGCCACACTAAGAAAAAGTTGAAAATATGTTTCAGGACATTTGATCACATTGTGAACACTGAGATTGTGTTGTTTGCTGAAAAAGACCTATTTGTAGTTGTGGTGTGTTTCAGCCCATAGCACACAACTTTAATCCATCTGGCTAGAATACAGACATATACACCTTTAATCTCAAACAGTGAAGGTAAGCTTAGTTTGTAGGAAGCATGTTTGAAAGTGATGTCTAATTGAGTGCCAGACAAACTGACAAATCAGAGAATGATTTGACAGAATAGGATATTCCCAACTCTAGAAAAAAAGAGGAGAAAAGAAAGCTGTTTAAGAGAGCATAGAAAGAGAAGAATAGCAGAACAGAGATAGTTTTATTGGGGCAGTTGTACAGATAGAAGTTGAAGAGAGAACTAGCTAGACACAGGTGAAGACAGAACAAGCCAGAGATTGAGAAATAGCCAGAAGATTACAGCATGTTGCCAAAGTGAGTATGAGGCTAAGCACAACAATGCAAGAGAAACTGAGAGAAGCTAGACTAAATCAATCAGCATGAAGAGTAGTTTTGAGCTAGAACAGCTGAATTGAACCAGCCAGCCAGGGTTCAGAAATAACTAGGAATGGGTGAGCTTATTTAGCAACAAGTCCCAGAGGCTGAAAACATTGTAATCCTAGTTTAGATTGTAGACTAGAAATTTACAGGACTAGGCCTAGGTTAACAGATGGATATAGTAACAGATGGATATGGATACTGAGACAACAATTACTACAGGAGAATAAAATTTACTTCAACAAATGCATGCACAAGTATTTCTTGGGAATTTTGTTAAAATACATTACAAACATAAAGCCAAAATTTGCAACTTGACATGAAAGAACGGGCCTGCTGTGTCTTTGTACACACAGGGAGAGTAACAACAGCCCTCACCCTTTGCCTGAAGTTGACTTAGTATGAAAAACAAATCAAATAGAAAGACATTCCCCTTCTTTACATTCAAAACATTGTCACATTTTATTTTGTTTTAAACAATAATCAAACACCTACCAGCAAGTAGTTGCTACTTTGAATATACTGAGTGGAGGCTATTGAGTAGGAGTGAAAGCATCACTATTTGCAATTTTGCTCTCTAGGCTAGCTTTTCATATTCTATCAAATATACATTTTTTTAGTAAAAAAAAAAAGTAAAAGGAGATGACAAGGAAACCACAGGAAGACAGTTGGATAGTGGAACAAGAGCTATGATTTTTACACACACCGATGTGATTATTCCAGTAGTCAAGATACTTGTGCCATGAAGAGTGCTTCACAAGATACAGACTACCCTGAGAAACCTAGAGCATCCTGATAGAATACTACCCTTATTTATCTTCTTCTAAAGTCTGGTCCTTATTCGACTGTCCCTTCTTTGCTTGTAAAGCATATCCACTTCTTCACAACTTCATGTATTTATGTTCAGCATTAGTGTAGAAATATTAAATGAAAGTTCATAAACAGTCATTAGTTTAAATTTTCCTTGTTTTCTGAATGCCATAAGGGAATTTTGCATAATTATTGCTCCATCCTCCCAGTACATGAATCATCCAGTGGATCTATGTTATATCTACTGCCTACCCATTAGTCATTTACTAAGCAACTCTATAGTCATCACAATCAACCCTGTGGTGTGTGTGTGTGTGTGTGTGTGTGTGTGCAAGCATGTGTGTGCACACATGAGTATGGTGGCTCCAATAAGTAAGGTGGTGTTGAAACTTTGAATATGCCAAAGTTGATTCATAAAGTAAGTTAATTTGTTTTCAATTTTAAATTAAACATTGTCATGAATTTGTATATAGAGAAAAACATCAGTATATCAGGATTTGGTGCTCTGCAGTTTCAGATGGTCACTGTAGCTTTGGGCTGCATCCCTTACTGATAAAGAAAGAGTTGGGCAATTAAATCTCTTATTTTGAACTTGAAAGAGTTTGTGTAAATCTTATTACTACAAACCTGGTTCCTGCTAGGACAGCAAATTCTTGCTCAGGGTCCTCTCAGGGATTATCTTATGACTCAAATCTATTCTAGAATTTTGCCAGGATCCTGCCCGAGGGGAGTGAGAGGGAATGAAGTCTTTCAAATATGTGGGCTTAATTTCTTATTAAACTTTCCATTATCTTTGTACTATGAATTATTTCTTTTTTTTTCAGAGCTACTGTGTGCTTTTAAAGAACTCATTGATGAAGACCCCAGTCCTGTGTATTTTTGGCATATGAGTTTAAGCTTCTACTCAATGTACCCATCACTTTTGAAAAGGCTGAGCTACAGTGGTTACTTCAGATTCAAGAATATTTGAAATATGAAACTATAAACAGAGACCTACTGTGAGAAAAGTCATCGACATATCCAGCACCTCCTTCTGCCCCACTTCAGTCAGCTTCAGATGGAAGAAAGATTAGCTCAGTGCTTTTCAACCCTGATACAAAGTACTTTTGCAAAATTCTTACTTCCCAACTCCACCTACAGCCAATCAAATTAGACTCTCTGATTGTGGAACCCCAGAAACAGTTCTTTTAAAAAAGAAAAAAATCCCTCTTGGTCGTGTTAAGCTATGACCTGTGCTACTTGAGAACCAATGATCAGACCTCAGTTCTTATAATAAATAACTTTCTATGGAATTAAATTCCAAATGTTGGTTGGCTGAGAGGTTGTTTGCACTGGGGAATAAATGTTCTTAAATGATTGCTGTTATACATGGTGGTTATTTCTGCGGGCCTTTCTATAAAAGCTTAATTAAGCCAAATGTATTTGAAGCTTAGTAGTCTGCTAATGGAATTATAGAACTTAATCACCGTGTATAACAATGCTTCTTGCAAAACCAGCCTCTGAATTGTCATGGGGAGGAGAAGAGGGAAAAGAACCCTGCGCTTTAGCACAGTCATTGAATCCATGCTCTGTTCACTGTTACTGTATCCTGTTCCAACTGCTATTAACTGTATCGTCTTAACAAGAAATCACAGTCCTCTGGGTCCATAGACAAAACCTTCTTTCCCTTGGTGTCTCCCTGTGTGTACTTCTGTCGGAGCACTTCAGTGCTCCTGCTGTTGCTGCTGCTGCTGCTGCTGCTGCTGCTCTTGGTAATATCCTCCACCAAATAATTGTCTATACTGCCTCAAACAGCTTACAGCTGGCAATGAATACCACACAGTTGAAATTATATTGCCTATTCTCATTTTCCCCATCAATACTATCTCCATGTATGCCCTAGGAGTACAAAACATTTGTCTTCCAAAATGGAATGCTTTTGAAAAGGAAATACAGATAGGCTAAATGCTCACAATAAATTAGAACAGTCCAAAGAATGGTTGGTTTCCCCAGAAAGCAGTCCTTTGGATACTCCCATAACTGAGACAGTATTGAATTGCTTTACTTAGGACACGGTAAATATTAAAAGGGCTTTGTTCCAAGCTAGAGATAGTGGCATCATTAGGTTTGAGGTGAGTAGAGCCCCAGCCACAATATTCGAGATGGTATGCAAAAAAAAAATCTGGGAAAGAATTTCTTGTCCAGGGCAAGTGCAGAGTCGATGACACCATCAGTGACTTTAAGAAACTGATTGCAGCTCAAACTAGGACTTGTTGGAAAAATAGGATTCTTTAGAAGCTGTAGGTGGTTTTTGAGGACAATGTAACTCTGGGAGATTAGGAAATCCAAGATAAGATGAATGTAGAGTTTTATTACCAACAGAGAGAAATTTCTTCCTTTGCTCTGCCCTGCTTTCTTCTCCCACCCTCATTTGATACCGGGATAGGTATCATTCTTTTTAAAGAATTCACATGAATAAAAACATGGACACTGAAAGAAAAGAGGGAGAGAGAGAGAGAGAGAGAGAGAGAGAGAGAGAGAGAGCGAGCGAGCAGAAGAGTGAAAAAGTAAGAGAGCAAGAGAGAGAAGGCATGAGAGTGAGAGAGAGAGCAGGAGAGAGCAAAAAGCTAGAGAGAGAGAGAGAAGGAGGGAGGGAGGGAGAGAGAGAGAGAGAGAGAGAGAGAGAGAGAGAGAGAGAGAGAGATTTTTTCACATGAAGAGTGGTAGGGAAGCAGAGCAGAGTCTTCTACTATGAACAATGATAATGATACTAATAACACACTGGGGTCAAGAGAAGGAACAGATACATAAAAGTTCATCTTTTCCATCTACATACCCACTCTAGTCCAGCAGCATCAGACTGGAGTCAGATTTAATAATGAGATGAGTTTGGAAGGCAATATACAGAAGTCTGTGTGAACAGGAATGAGGAAGAGCTTACCCAAGGCTAACATACTGAAGAATCAGAAAGAAAGAAAGAAAGAAAGAAAGAAAGAAAGAAAGAAAGAAAGAAAGAAACTTTAGTCAGCAAATTGCTGAAAAATAAAACAGCTCATTTAAAGAAGGGAAGTTTCTTTTGTAACTGATAAAGATGGTTTAGGTAAATGAAAATGAGATAGTCCATTGAAGCACAGAGTTTAAAAGTAAATATATCAAGCTGATTTCTGGGAACTTAACATGTTTTAATTCTTTATCTAAAATGTTGAGATTTAATAAGCTGAGTTGTTTCTGCTCCTTGTTAACCAGATGTCTTCCTTTGTCCCCTCCTTCCAATTGTATGCATATGGTTGGGATCTAGTGATTCAAACTAAGATGGCAAACGTGAGTATCCCCTTTCCAGCTGGCAGAGAGCACATGTCTGCTTATGTGGACATCTGTTAGAGGACATTTCTACCCATTTTTATATTTAAAAAAAAGATGGAAACAAGAAGATAGGAAATCAGTATGTGAAATGTCAGCCCCATGACTCATTGCAGTTTTGTATTATTTATTTATGCCTCCAGGGACTCTCACTCACAGGGTTCTTGGCATGATCACTCCCTTCGTTTTATGTGTAGGTATTTTGTATGTCTCCTGATTGTGAGCAGGATTACAATACGCCCAGTGTGATAGATCATGTCACAACTTTCTTTCGATTTGAATATTTGATCTAGTGATCAGTTTCCTCCCAAGGGAACATTTGAAATTTAACTAATCCATTCTTTTTTCCCCTTGTGGTCTCATTTCTGTCACAGTACTCTCAGTTTTCTAGGATATCTGACAACCAAACCAAACTTTTGGCTTGCAAAACTATTATTAATACTTGAAGTGACTACATATACTTATTTGACAATATTTGAAATACTCTGTCTTAAATCCCCAAAGATTTTTCACAATATTATAACACCTTATTAAATTTTTATTAAAAGTGTGCCAACTTAGTTCAAGTATCCAATTTATTACAATACATTAAGAATAATATTCAATTTTTGTATGGTATTAACCCCATACAACTTGGTAGACACTTTAAGTATTGTAAATTTTCTAGGTGATCTTTATCATTGATAGTTTGAGAAATATAATACCAAATCATAAACCATTGATATATAAGCATATGCCAACGGCAGGATGTTCTCTATTATAAACCTATGAAGGGTATTGAGACGAACTGAACACAACTATATACTCATAGTGGAGATGTTCTTTCTGTATTTTGAGAAAACAAAATTGCCAAGGAGAACCTGAAAACTAGACCTTAATAAGTTCTTCCAGTTTATTACCATGAAGCCACACCCTTTCACATCAGTTCTTACTTCTCCAGGATTATTAAGATATTTTTCAACCCTAAAAATAACAATAACAAAGACTAAGGTTTACCCATAGGATTGAGTCTTTGTTTCCTTATGAAAGATTTCATATAATATAAAACATATCAATAAAATTTCATGTTTTATCTTGGTAATGTGCTTTTCATTATAGAGATCTCTGCCTTGAGCTTGAGATGCATAAAAATAAACTTTTTTTCCATTATGATGGTAAATTCTAAAAATAGTGCTGTTTGGCAGAAAAGGTAATCAGTTCTGAAAGGGTTTCAAGTACTATTTCAAAGATTAATAATAGCACAATTATATAGTCCTAAGTGACAAGATTAAGATTTTTGGATTACATTTACTCTTATTTTCAGAGTCTAGAATCATGGTTTCATATACTTCACTCTTCTTGGTTGCTAACATAGTTTGTAATATAAGTGCCTGAACTTTTGTCTCACATTGATTCAGAGAGCATTAAATATATATCTTCTCTGCTAATGATGGAAGATTTACTATCCTTCTAGAGTTTTACTAAGTAGACCCATTGTTTCAAAATTTGCAGTCTTTCTGCTTCAGTCTTCTAAATACTGGGATTCTGGCATATGCAAGATTGTCAAGACCTGTAGCTTCTTAAAATTTTTTATTCTTTATTTGTGCTACCAGGAAGAAATGCCTTGAGCATAATTCTGAGTATGCTGTTTAATTTCACCATGGCTTGATGGTGGGTAAACTTCGTTGAAAGGCTTCCAAGATGTCCATAAACATGCTAATATTATTTATCTGTATCTTCCATAGAAGCCTACCACTGCTTGGAATCTATCCTTCTCATCAGTTCACCCTTACCTCAGCACCTCTTGCCTCTGGAAAAAAAAGAAGGGGTTCCAGACAAGTTCTGTTCATTGCTTTTTGTAACATTATGAAAGAATATCCCACAGTAATGATTTAAGGAAAGAAATGCCAGATCTTAGTTGCAGTTTCCAAGGGATTTCAGCAGCACTTCTGTGTGTAGAGACATGGCTAGTGTTGATATTTGTCGGAGCATGATAGGATTGTTCCCATGGAAGCCATATTATATAGTAGAGAATAAGATCAGAAGGAAGGTCAGCTACAAGCTTCAAGGTCCTCCCTTAGCGATCTATGCCTATCTTCATCCAGGTTCAATCATCTCTAATACTAGTGCCTCAAGCTAGGTACCAGTGATTAAACACATAAGAGTATGGGCGTCATTTCAGGTGCAAAGGATTTCACATATAGCAGATCAAATACCAGTGGCATATTTTGACACAAATTCTTTCATAAACTAAGAGATATAGTCAATAAAGTATATCAGTCATAAAAAAAACAGTATAAATGAGTCAGCATGGGAATAGTGAAGATATTTAAGAAAGCATGATTACAGGTTTGTTTGCTTGTTTGTCTGTTTGTTGTTTTTCATAATGTGCAAAGGCACTTTGCTTGCATGTATGTCTGTATACTACATAGATGCCTGGTGCCAAAGAAGATTAGAATAAGGTTAGGTCTAGTGGAAATGTTGCTGAAGACTGGTGTGAGCTACCATGTTGGTGCTGGGAATCAAACCCAAGACCTATGGAAGAGCAGGAAGTGCTTATAATTCCCAAAGGACCTCTACAACCACATTGTGACTATTTAGAAAGGAGAATGAATGGGACTGCATTGTATTTTGTTAATGGAAATGAAGCTAATGGTAGAAAGTAAGCCATAAATTGCATCTTGTAGTAAGTGAATGGAATGCAGTTCCATTAAGAGAAAAGAATCTTTGAAAGAGAACCAGATTGTGACCAGTTTGAAGTAGCGACTCGGGGAGTAATAATGTGTCTCATTTTCAATATGTCAAGTTTGGAGTGTTTTTTAAATAACCAAAAGCACCACCACTACATTATTGAACATATGGTCTCAGCATAAATGGGAGGACTGGGATCAAAATTATGAACATAAGAGGCATCTGTGTATAGATAGTAATTGAATCCAATGATGTAAAAAGGCCTCAAAGTGGAGAATAAAAAGAGGAGATGAGAGGTTCGGGACCATGGATGTCAGCATGCAAATATTGAATGGATGACGCAAAGATGAAGGTTTACAAAGAAAAATTTTCCTAGGTATTCAAAATCATCTGATGAACAACAAGGTGAAACATGTTAAGTACAAAAGCAAAAGTAATGGGTGAATTTCAAGGAATAATTCACAATATCTCTTTATCCAATGAAGCCAGATAAAATGAACAAGAAAATTTTTCTTCTTGGGTACAAGGAAATTGGAAAATGATATTGTACGTACTGTGTTTTATAACCTGCATTTCCTTTGCTTGAAACTCTTGTGAAGATATATTCTTTTTGTTAAATATTATTCCACCAGAGCTTTAGAGTGATTTATAAAATGTATTCCATATTGATCACCATTTAGCTTAACTCTAACTTTTTTTATTGCCTTATAAACAACCCTAAAATAAGCATCATTATAGCAGTGTCTTTGTGAATATTATTATGCCCTCTGGCTAAATTTCTAAATGTGTAATTGCTAGGTTAAAAGTTCTTTAGTTTTTCAAATATAGAATTATGACTGGAGTTGTATTTCTAATCTTATCTGTGGCTAAAATTATCACAATATCTCCCCAAACCTATTCTCTGGGACATAAATTAAGCCAAAGGCATTATTTTGTTTCTTGATGAGTTATATTTAGCTTAATCCATATATCTTTGTGTACTTGTCAATCTTGTGCAATGGTATATAAATTGTTACATTCAGAAAACAAGAATGCATTGACTGCATTAAGTCAGAAAAAATTATATGTCAGGATATATTTTAGACAGATTCAAGGTAGATTGATAGATGATAGATAGATAGATAGATAGATAGATAGATAGGAGACATATATTCATCTACTTCTTGTAGGTATCTTTTTTCTCCCAACAGTTCTCTCTTAATATTGAACAAATTCTAAGAATTAGACTACTTTTTTATAGAAGGATGAGTGAATTTTAATGCTTAATTTTAAAGAGAAATTCTCAAAGACCTAGTGTAAATGTTTGTTATTTCCTAAAAGGAAGGTATGAGATGAGAGTGTACCCAAGCTTTATGAAAGCATGGCTTTGACTAAGACTAATATGTTTCCCTATAACTATCACTAGACCTAGGCTTAGAAGCTCCATACAATCTAATTTTCTCCAAACCTGAACCTGGAAGGCTTCATCTCTCAGCCTCCATCTGCTAACCTAGGTCTAGAATATTTAAGCATCTAAGACTTACTACTGAATAAAGCCACTCTTTCTAGCTCTCTCTGAACACTGGCTGGCTGGTTCAACTCAGCTGTCATGGCTCAAACTCTTCTCCATGCTGGCTGATTCAAACTGGCTTCTCTCAGCTTCTAACTGAATTGCTCTGCTTTAATATTCTGTCTCTGAACGCCAGGAACTGAACTCTTCTCCTATACTGCCCTTAAGTGACCTCTCTATCCTGTGTTGTTCTACTGACAATTAGGCGTACACTCTTTTTGACTCATTCTATCAAATCTTTCTTGACTTCATTACTTTGTCTGCTCCTCAATTATATGACACTTTCAAGTATGTCTGTTTTCTTCTGCAAATTAACATTTATCTTCATTACTTGGGATAAAATGTGTGTACTAGGGCTCTAAGGACATATTTGTATTCCAGCCGGAGAGATTAAAAGTGTGTATACTACGAGTATGTCTGTATTCTGACCATATCATATTATATTCCAGAGACTGTCTGCATTCCAACCAGATCACACAGACCTAGAAGGTCTTTGGATGTGATCTCTTACCAGAGCAGCCATGTTACTGGATTTAAATTCCTTTAAAACATAGCTCATAGCTATGTTGGCATCCTATATAAATGAGAGTAAGCAATAGTAAGGAACACAAGTTCTAAAGAAGTCCTGAACTCATATGATAAATGCCTGGATATCCACCCAGTAAATTCTAAATAGCAGAAGAAATTTTATAAAATTTTAAGCTTTATTTCTAATCATCGAGGAGTTACTGGAAAACTGTGCCATAGAAATTGTACTTTACTCCAAGGAGTAAAAATACTAAAGGTAGGACAAAGAAGAGATGAACAAGAAGTAGGGAAGAAAGGGAAATAGAGAAGTTGAAACTAACAAGATTTATTTTAACTAATTAAGTAACTGTCCTAAAATTTTGCAATGATACAAGATAAAGCAACAGTTTTTAAAACTTGGGACTTTGTTTAGATTTTGATCATTCCTTCTGATCTATTTCTTTTCCATAGTGGAAATCACAGTAAAAAGGAAAATAAATGTCTCCAAATTCTGTATCTGCTGCTAGATGTCCTAAATCAGCAAGAAGGCCATTAGGAACATTAAATGAAATAAAGACAAATATGAAAAGTTAAAAGTCTTTTTATTTTGCTAATACTTCAAATATGATGTTTGTAATATACCTCGTCTAAAATGGAAATTGAGAAAATTTGCTTTAAATACCACCATGATAAATTAGTTTTCTAGACCTTTATGATAATTTCAGTAAAAAGATTCTGATATTAGCTGCTCTGAGGTAAGTCTGGGTGATTAATGGTAAGGAGCGCTGCTACAGCATGTACATCTCATTTTGAATAATCAAAACTACCTCAGATATGCATTCACATTCTCTTCTTGTCAGGTTTTAAAGATACGGAGACTTAATGAGAATTCTGATCTCAAGAAAATTGTGCCATGATTGATTTTTACAATCATCCCAGAACACAGTGTTTGTCCTGTGTGTCTCTGTGGGTCACTTTTGATATAGTACCCTTTCCATAGTTGTTAGCCTTTATTGAGGTTTATAGAGGACATTTAGAGGTCAGAGTAACTGCAAGATGCTCTTACTTAGGATATTTTAAAGTTGCTTATAAAATGAAGTAAAGTAAAATAAAAATGTTCCTAATGGATATTATCTAATTTCATTTCAAGTCTGAACATGTTAGAATTTTTATTTTCATCTCTTTGTATTTTTTATTGGTTTTGAGACTTTCCCAAAAAAAATAAGTATGTGGTCTAGATAGATGTCTCAATGGGTAACAAAAGTCTGCTGAACAACCATGATGACCAGAGTCAGATCCCAAGAACCCACATAACATTATGTCGTTCATAGCATCATGAGTCTTAACACAAGCACTGGAGATGCAGAGACAAGTGCATCCCTGAAGCCATGTTGCTGAAGCAGGAGACTAGTCAAAACAGTTCAGTGAGGGGTCTTGTCTCTGAAAACACGTGGGAAGAAATTCAGGAAGACATAAACTATTGATCCCTAGTCTGTGCGGACACGCACAGGCACACTGTGTACACACATACACACACATACATAAATATACAGGTGAACACACACAGGTGCATGTACACACAAAGCAAGTTGTTTAGTTCCAAGTCAAAAAGGTAAGCCACTTACACACAGTGAAACTGCGTTCTACATGTGACTCACCCAATCCATTATAGAGTTTAGAAGTTAGATCCTGAATGGCTTCTGTATACATGTATGTCTATGTTTCACACACTAATACTAACCTTATAGTGAAACAAGTGATTAGTGTGTGTTTTCCATAACTCACAATTGGCCAGATAATTATTTATAATATGTATCCATGTTTTGATACAGTTATATAGATATTTGACTTATATTTTTGACTTCATTAAAAGAAAAATTTAATGAAATTATAAAATTTAAATTACCATTTGTGAAGTCAAGAAAAACTAAATTGCTTGTCTTTGGTCCACACATTTGTCTCATGAGCATTTGCTAGCTGAGAGAGGCTTCCTTATATAGCGAATTGGCTTGATTTGCTTCCAAATAATATTCTGCGACACTGAATTTTGGTTTCATAATCTCAAAGGCTGCAGAAATACATTGAATCTTATCTTCCTATTCCAAGAAAACTAAATTTGTTAATCTTCTATGCAACAGTTAAATCAAAAGATTCAGAGTTGAAGAAATCATAATTTTAGTGCCTGGGAACACATTTATTCTGATTTTCTTCTCATTTATATTACTGGCATTTCAAGTGACCCAAAGTAAGTAATACAAGTGCATCATTTTCCTTTCGTAAACAGGTATCCACTAGAGACTTGGTATCACCACTAAGCCTCCAAATGGTTTTAATAAATTGTTAATTGTTCAGCACATTATGCTTGAAGGGTTCTTTAAAGAAATTAGATTTATCTTAGAATCATTTTGTGAAAAACACTCAAGAAATAGACATAGGAGAATTTCATGGTACTAATTTATATGAACAATATTTCACATTTTCTTCCCTCCTACCACCTCATAACTTGCCCCTAGGGACCATCTTACAGGAAAACTTTAGCATGGGTATTAACATCTAAGTATGGTTTAATTACAAAAAAAATGTCAATTATAGAAGCTAAAAATGAGACTAGTAATCTGGGAAGAAGTTCTCCATTAAATCAGTTTCTTAGGCTGAGGATGTGTAGCATAGTTGGTAACATAAAGTTGAATATGCATGAAATCCTGGTCTCATCCTCAACAACGCACAAAGATAGATTTGTGGCTCATGCCTGAGATCTCAGCACTTGGAAGTAGAGGCTCAAGAACCTTCTCAGCTACATTGTGAGTACAAGAGTATAAGAGCAACTTCTGATTCATGAGATCTTAGAGGAATGGAAATACATATTGGGGATATGTGTGTATCACCAGTTTCTCCCTTTGAGCTGATAAGATTATCATTTGTATGTATGTGGGTCAAGTACACATATGTCTGTTCCTTTGAGAAAATCTCTCACTGGATCTGAAGCTAGTCTGGCTTCCAACAAACCAGGTATCTTTCTACTAACCCCAAATAGGCCTTGGCCTACAGGAATGCATTTCCTGCTACACTGGGCCTTTTACATGGAAGCTTAGGATTCACACTTGGGTCTTGTGCTTAGAGTAAGCACTCTTACCCAATGAGTCATCTTTCCAATCTCCAATATTAGTTTTAGAAGTTTAAGGCCTTAGTATTTGATGATCTTAAATCATAATGTTTTTGGTGATGGTATCAGAAAACTACAAAAGTCAACGCACAATGGCACTTGAATCAAGTTACATGGGATACTCAGCACAGAGAACACTGAGGGCTTGGAGAAGCAGTGGAGAGCAGACTGATAGAGCATGCTCTAACTAAAGACAGTCACATAGCGCCTTTATTCATTCTTCTCAGCATAATAACATTGATGCTATTGTTGGCTTTCTGATCACGAGGGACCATTTCCTTTGACTATTTTTTTTTTTTTTTTTGGTTTTTCGAGACAGGGTTTCTCTGTGTAGCTCTGACTGTCCTGGAACTCACTCTGTAGACCAGGCTAGCCTCGAACTCTCGAACTCAGAAATCCACCTGCCTCTGCCTCCCAAGTGCTGGGATTAAAGGCGTGCGCCACCACCGCCCGTCCTTTGACTATTTTGACAATACATTTGTGTTGCTTCTAAAGCTCCATGTATCTCCTTACTCTGCCTATTCATCCTACACATCACCAAAGTATTCTCAAATCTGTAATACAAGACTGTATGTCTGTCTTCAGATTTAGATGTGTCTGTCAGTATATTCAGGGGTACCATGTAATCTTCACCTCAAGACACAGGTGTTATTCTGACTATTTTCTCATTGCCTTCTTAAGGTTTCTACCAATCAGCCACTGGCTTCTG
The DNA here is from genome assembly GCF_004785775.1 of Grammomys surdaster. Classification (NCBI taxonomy): domain Eukaryota; kingdom Metazoa; phylum Chordata; class Mammalia; order Rodentia; family Muridae; genus Grammomys; species Grammomys surdaster. The sequence continues at coordinate 14,400,522 of NW_021604604.1, read as the reverse complement.
CTAGCAACTGAAAATCAAAGACCCTGGAGCACTGGCTTTATTCTCTAATATTTAGTTATAGAAATCCCAATGCAGTTCATTCAATGTAGAGGGAGGTGCAGAGATTCTTAGTAAGAACATGTAATGTTCTCGACAGACAGCTCACAGCAGACTGTATCTTGAGCTCCAGGGGAATGGACATCCTTTTCTTACATCCATGATCACCTACCTTCATTCAGCTCACATGTTCCTTCTCCCAATATACATCCAATTTTTATAAGTCAATCTCGAAGACATCTCATAAGCACTCAGTATGTGTGAGGTTCTACTACATCGAGTCCTTCTGCTATTGGATTTATTCTTCACCATTGCTGTCCTCCGTGCATGGGAACTTTTATGGAGTCACTGCAGAATTTTTTCTACTGACCTCTAGTTTTAAATTCCATCAGAATGCAACCTTGCAGTCAGAGGATAGGCAAGGGGTGGGCTCTGAAATGAAAGACTATTTGATATTTACCACCTCTCATCTTTCAGATCCTTTTTACTCCTGAGGACAAGAACATAGGTGGCCATTCCCTTGCCTATAGCCTCATCTGTATCCCCTTCTATTTTGGTGTGTCTGTTACAATTGTACTAAAATTTGTGTTTATAATCTGCCATACCTTTTCATCACAAACAGTAGGCATGCTCTTTCTTGTGTAAAGAATATTCTTTTCACAATTTCACCCTCTGGGGCAAACCAAGCATCCTTCCTTTAATCATTTCTTCTTTCAGACTAGATGTTTTGTGTTCTCATTGTACTGGCCACTATTAGTGTACTTATCTTGTGGTTCTGGAATTTAAAAAATATACAATATCTCTCTAGAGACTTGTTTGGTTCAGAGTCTATTTCCTACACCTTACTTATTTTGTATACAAAGAACATTTTCTTACTCAGAATAAATGTTCTCCAGGGGTAATGGAGCATATCTACAGTCTTGTTCTCTCCATTCTGGTCTCCAAGATAGAATTTCCAAATTCTGTTATCACCAGTGTCCCTAGGGTCATTTGTGGACTGGCTCCTAGAAATGTATAGATCACTTGTGTCCCTTCAGTATAGAAACTTTGTTATTGATATAACTATTATTTTTGTCATTTTTGTCTCTTTTGCAAATGAAGAAAAAAAGTAGCAGAAAACCTATGAGTGACTTGAGTCACCCTTCTTTTGAGATAAAGGATACCTCACTATTAGGTCATGTTCCTTACTGAAGAGAGACAAAGAGGCTTCAAGGGACACAGCAGCCTTCTAGCTGTGAAGCAATAATGACATGCCTATCTGGAGAAGTACTCACAGCCCCAGGGAGCTGATTTGGGTCTTAAATCTGAACAATTAAAGAACAAACCCCTCAGTGACCTGGGCCAGGGACAAGAAAAATGCAGCCAGTGTGGCAAGCAATTGGAACAAAAAGACAAAACATGCAGAGATGTCTTTTAAGCTCCAACCACAGGCAAATGTAGAAACCCTTGCAAGAGATGTCAGGGTATAAGGATCTGAGCTGTTTTTCCTCAAGTGAATACTTTAAATACTTTTATATGCTTAAAGTCTCGAGTGTAAAAAGAAAGTTGTCATTAAAGTACACAGTGGATTTGTCTTTTCTTTAAAAATATCTCAAATTTGATTTGAGGACAAATTCAGCATTTTTCTTATTACTTATGTAGAAGAGTATATTTTAGATATTTTTCAGCTCCGTTAAACATCAGCTCTGACTGAAAAAAAAAAGTGTATGCCTAGGTGGGTGTTGATTAATGGTGCTAAGAACACTTTGTGTAGGATTTTATGCTAATTACCCTTTATACCCTCACCCATGTCAATTTTAACAATCTAAATTAGCATTTTCTCCAAGGACTCAGAAATGTGAGAACTGGGAAATTGGCTCAGTAAGCTGAGTTAGCAGTGAGAAAATTGAGATGTTCTATATTTCTGTATTAACATCTGCTGCTTGTTCAAAGCGTGATCCTTTCAAAATGATGAAGATATTGGGGGGAAATAGAAAACAATGGAACAAGAAACTCATACTTCTTTTTTTTTTTTTTAAAAAAAGTGCAATATTTGACATCGCAATCAACCATTCTAAGTAATAATGTCTGGAATAATGGAATTTTGGATACATAATGTTTGAAATTGATCACATTATTTTGGGTGTAAATATTTTAGCTCCTCTGTGATTTCAGCACCTGTATAATAGAACAAACTCCCAGAGATACTTATTTTTGAAAAATATCAAGCAAATTCCCAATAAAATTAACTTCCATTTTGCTTATTTCTAAAGTTGTTCAAAGGGGAAACACAGACATTTTCAGTTGATTCTTTAGAAAAATTAAATGCCAAATATCTTCAAGAAGAAAGATTTAAGGTAGTTGCCTACCTCACAAAGGAGACTATAGGCTTAAGACATTTAAAAACCAGAAATAGAGGCTGAAGATATGGTGAACTTGCTAGGAGTACTTCTTGCTCTTCTAGAGGACCCATGTTCACTTTCTAGCACCTATGTCAGTGGCTTACAAACACAAATTCAGGCATCTAATGTCCTCTTCTGGCCTCTGGAAACTGCATACATAAAGCATACACTCACATGGACTCACACACACAACACACACACACATGAAAGATATATATATATATATATATATATATATATATATATATATATATGAAGATATATATATATATCATATATGAAGATATATATATCATATATGAAGATATATATATATCTCAGAGATATCTATCTCTATCTCTGTCTAAATCTATATCTATATCTGCATCTGCATCTGCATCTACATCATCTACATATACATATACATATATGTAGATAGATAGATAGATAGATAGATAGATAGATAGATAGATAAAGTCCATGCAACATGTGCAAAAAGCTCTAGATTTAGGCCTCAGGAACACACACAGAAAGTTTGTTATGGTGGTGACTTATTTGGGGTTTTATTGCTGTCCGAAGACACCATGATCCAGACAACTCTTATAAAGGCAAACATTTAATTGTGGCTGGCTTAACAGTTTCAGAGATTTAACACATTGTCACCATGGCAGAAAGCATGGCAGGAAACATAGCAACATTCAGGCAGCGATGGTGATGAAGAAGGAGCTGAGAGTTCTATGTTTTGTTCCATAGGCAAACAGGAGAAGACTGTCTTTCAAGCAGCAAGGAAGAGGGTCACCAACAACCCCCCAAGGGGCACACTTTCTCCAAATTGGCCACATCTTCTATAATAGTGCTACTCCCTTGGGCCAAGCATATTCAAACCACCAGAAGTAGATATAAAGTGCAGAGATGGTCTTTTTTGTTATTTTTGTGTCTTTGTGTACTTATGAGACATGTGTGTCCATGTTCATATGGGGTAGGTACACACAGATGTGAAGGCTCAAACACAGCTTTGGGTGTATTCTTGAAGGGTTTTTTATTTTTTTCTTTTGGAAACGTTCTCAGTGGTGTGGAACTTTCTAAGTAGGTTAGATGAGCTGAATAGCAAGTTTCAGAGATCTCTGTGTCTCTGCCTCCACAGTGCTAGATTTCAAATGCAGTACATTACACACCAAACTAGGCTTTTTATAATATGGGTTCTCATATAACTCAGTCCTCATGCTTGTAAGCCAAGAGTTCACTAAATTATTTCCTGACCCTTTTACCTGTGGCATTAACGATTTCTTCCAGATTGGTGAACTGCCCTGTTTCTTGTCTGCATACACTTTGAGTGCTGAGATGCATACAGGGTTACTACATTATTAATTAAAGGCAAATTTTTCAACTTCAGATAAAATCTGCTATGCAACCAATGGGCAGCCATGTATAATTTTTCATGTACCATTTCAGTAAAATATGGGCATCTTGATTAATGACTGCTGGTTCACAGATGTACAGTGTCAAAATTCTTTGAATTCTTCTCTAAATCCAAAATGTATCCCTACTATTAGGAGTAAAAACCAGGGGTTATATTAACTTAGGTTATTAATCAGTTGTTTTATTTCCTCAGAATGCCAGGGATGACATTTAAAAACAACACGTCTGTCTATCCCTCCAACAGCAAGTAGAAGAGACAAACAGAGGAGAAGCTGCTTCCAATAAAACTGAAGTTAGGATACTGCAAAAGGCTCTGGAAAACAGGGCTAGGTCACAGAACTTTCTTAGTGCTGTTCATAACACTGACGCTGGACTCTGTATGCAGATGAGGTCTGGGAGGCGTGGCCAGTGTACAGTATTCTACTTCTAACATTGCAGCCCTTTCTCCGAAAAACCACTTGCTACACTGCTTCCTTAGAAGCATCGGTGTTTGTAACGTTCTTCCTTCTTTCCTGGGAATTTATTATAAGACATAGAGAAACTATGGTCATGGCAAAACAGTTAACTCAAGACTTTTTATTTATGTAGTTTTGCACATGTGGTGTGTGCATGTATGTGTGTGTGTGTGTACTCATATTTGCTCATGCGTGTACACACCTGTGGATGTGGAAGCTGAAGTCAATACTAAACATCCTTGATCATGCTCCACTTTATACTCAGCCACGGTCTCATCTTGAACCCAGTAGCCCAGCTAACCAGGCATCTATCCTCTGTCGGCTTCTTGAGTGGAATTATAGGTATCCACCATACCTATACAGCTATTAAGTGGGTTCTAGAGTTCTGAAGCCCAATCTTCCTTGCCTGGCAAAATCTTTTTCCACTGAGTCGTCTCCATAGTTGTCATGACCAAGTTTACAGACTGCCTAAAGTGTGTAAGAGTGTGTGAGCAGCTGGACCTCTGATGACCACAGTTCTGAAAAGCTGCAATAATCCGTGAGCTTTGGCCCTATATAATTTTCATTATTTTTGCCTTGGCATAGGAATATTTTTGTAAACGTAAAGCTTTACTCATTCAAATAATGCCTATTTCCCCAAAGTTGCCTCGATACTTCAGAGTGTCTGGTAAGTTAGGTAGACTGTCGTGACATGCTGCGGCCATTGCTATAGTAACATTATTCCATCTGTTTGATGTTTTAGACCTTATTTCCCGACTTTATTTTTATTTCAAAGTTCACAACCAAATGAGTGTTTAGAAGACATGGATATCATGTATTTTAAAAATTAAAACTCTAACAGAGAACAGTACATAACACATTAGTATCCCGGATTCCTCACAAAACTTCTGATGGAATTAACACATGTTATAATTTTCTGTTACTAACCTCTGTATTCCTGTTTACCAGTCAATGTAGAATGACCCTGTCCTTGCAATCTGAAACCAACCTGAAAATTAAGAAAATCTTACGTTTCCACAATGATGGTACTCACACTGAAAATTTGTCCATAATGATAATTATTTGCATAATTTACATCATATTATAATAAATTATCATAATTCAAAAATATTCATATTTAATGCTGATAATATACCCTACCCTAAGGTCATAGGAAATCTTTACTACTTCTCTTTTTTATTTTATTTATATTGATTATTTTATTTATATTTCAAATGTTGTCCCGTTTCCTGGTTTCCCCTCAATAAGCTCCCTATCCCATTCCCCCTCCCCACTGCTTCATGAAGGTGCTCCCGCTCCTACCCACCCACTCCTGCCTCACCACCATAGCATTCCCCTATGTTGGGGCATTGAGCCCTCACAGGACCAAGGGCTTTCCTTCCCATTGAGGCTAGATAAAACAACCCTCTGCTACATATGTAGCTGGAACCAAGGATCCCCAATGTGTACTCTTTGGTTGGTGGTTTTGTCCCTGAGATCCCTAAGGGGTCTAGTTGGTTGGTAATGTTGTTCTTCCTATGAGGTTGCAAACCTCTTCAGCTCCTTCAGTCCTTTCTGAAACTCCTCTACTGGATTCCCAGTGCTCAGTCCGATGGTTGGCAGTGACAATCCACATCTGTATTGGTCAAGTGGAAAAAAATGCATGATGCATTTATTTATATGACTAAAACATTAAGAACTTTGAAATCAGGCAAGTATGGCTTCAAATCCTGATTATGCTGCTCACATTGCTAGTAGTTCTTAAGTTGGCACAGACTGACTCTTATAACTTCACTGACACCACATGCAATACATAATAATATGTGTTAATATGATTAAACGGAATAATGACAATGTATAGAAACCTAAACCTCTAATGCTGTCCTCTGTCCATAAATCCACTCTCATCCCTGAGTCTTGCTTCTAATTCATGCATACCTGGCTTCCTTTCTAGTAACACTTTCCAAGCTCAGCAAACAAGATTTTGATTCCCCATTTTTTTAGAGGGTGGTCCTTTTTATATTGAGCCCTTCAGCCTCCTAGATGTCTTACCATCCTTCTTTCAGCATTTCATGTCTGACTTAGTTAGGGCTTTACTGCTGTGAACAGACATTCAAGGCAACTCTTATGAGGACAACATTTAAGTGTAGCTGGCTTACAAGTTCGGAGGTTCAGTCCTTTATCATCAAGGCAGGAACATGGCAGCATCCAGGCAGGCATGGTACAGGAGGAGATGAGAGTTCTACTTCTTCATCTTAAATCTGTTCGCAGAATAAATCTTCCCGGCAGATAGGACTAGGATATTAAAGCTCACACCCACCGTTACACATCTACTCCAACAAGGCCACACCTCCTAATAGAGCCACTCCCTAGGCCAAGCATATACAAATGATCACAATGCCCAAACATTTAATAGGAACTATGCAATGGTGCTAATTCTATCTTTATTTTCTCTACTCCTAACTATAAATGAGTCTGACGAACCACAATTGCAAATATCACATCTGTGCATTTCTCCTCTTGTCTTCTGTAGTTGCTGTCTTAATCCACACAAAGAACTTGGCTTCACTAACTACAACCTTGACACTGCAACAGCCCATCCCCTGACACTTTAAGAATATTCTAATCAACCTGAGCTTTGTGTGAAGCAAAAATAGCTATGTTCTGTTCATCCTTGACTTTAATCCATTTATAAATGATGTTTGTATTTGTTTACTCTGTGTGTGGTGTGAGGTGTGTGGTGTGGTGTGTGTGTGTGTGTGTGTGTGTGTGTGTGCACCGTCTTTATGTAGAGACTCCAGGACAATATTGGGGAGTCTGTTTCCTCTTCCACCTTGACAATTTTTTTTTTTCAGGCAAAGTCTATCTTGTTATAGCTGCTACTATGCTGGGTACTCCAATCTAGATGTATTGGGATCTGCAGTCTGATTCATCTGTCTCCACATTCCTTCTCAGCATGAGATTACAGATTCACAACTCCACATGCAACATTTATGTGGTCTCTGATTTCTTGAGATGGAACACATTGTCATGCTTGCCCAGTAAGTATTTTTTACCTACTGAGCTATTTCCTAAGACTTTAATTCACTTTTAAATATATGCATTGTTGTGTTGGAACTGTATTTCCTGAGAGACTTACTCCCACTCCACACTGTATTTTGTTCCTGCTTTTTGCTTTGATTGGAAAATGGATTCTCCCTGCTTGCTCTTTGTAATTCTTACATGTATTTAAAGATAGCTCATATTCTCTAAAGAAACCTTCTGGGTACTCCCAAGGAAGAATTCTGCTCTTTGAAAAAAAAGAAGAAAGAAACAAAGAAAAAAAAAGAAAGAAAGAAAGGAAGGAAGGAAGGAAGGAAGGAAGGAAGGAAGGAAGAAAGAAAGAAAGAAAGAAAGAAAGAAAGAAAGAAAGAAAGAAAGAAAGAAATTTACTATGAAGAACAAGAATATTTTGAAGGAATCTGATCCTGAAACAATTTTAATTTCTCAGCAACTTTTACACAGTTGGGACAGTGAAATGAAAGAAGGGATGAATGGTAGAATAAATGAATGAACTTGGTCCCCCTCTATCATGGCCTTAGCAAACCAGAACACACGTTATCATTTGTCTTTTGTTATTGCTTAGGGGCTGCTAGGTATTCCAATAGTAAAGAGTCTGGACCCAATCCATTCTTTCATTAAAATAAAGCAGGCTTCCAGCCAAACCTGACTTTAATCTTTAAAATCTCTGCCTTCAGAATAAACTTTTGCCCTCTCTCCAAGCCAGAAAAACTTCAATCATCTTGCTTTTATTTTGAACAAGAATTATTCCATCATTTTTCATATGTAAAAATTTCAAAAGTCCAAGGATCTTATTAAAAATTAGATCATAGGCTTAAATGGGAATTTACTAAAAAAGAAATCCTCCCTGGATGCTGTTATCCCATTTTAGCCGTCAGAAATTAATTCTGTCGGATACATAGCAGACTGATACCTGTTCTGTGTCTAATGACCTGAAAAGATGCTGAGGGATGACCATGTTAGTTGGTGTGCCACATATATTTAATGAGGAAAAGTTGCACATATCCAAATCACACATCCCATCACTTCAGATTAATTTAAACTCTATTCAGAACCGCACTAAAATGTTTCCTTCATTGAAACGTTTATACATCTGAAGTCAAAGCTATTTCTTGCAAGCTCAATCTTTATTAAATATATCTGATTTATGTTCTGCAGGCTTGAAAAAGGTCAAATTAATTTCATCGTAGTTTCTCTTTGCACTGGCATCTGTTATTCAGCATGGCGCTGCTGTTATGAGTGAGGCTTCCCCCCAAGTAACAACATGGTGTCTTAAATTATATTCAGAGTCGTAAAAGATTCCAGATCACCCTAATCAGCTTCTTGGCTCTGGTAGGCTGCATATGTACCCTTTTAAAAATTTGTTCTAATATGTCTTTATAATTCAAAGGCTTGTGCAGGCAAAGTTGATTTACAAGAAAGAAAATCATGCAAAAGCACAGGAAATTATATATTCACTATGGAGATAAAGAAATGGCAAGGACAAGGTGCTCGAAGCATATGTAGAAAGCCAGTGGCTTTGTACAATCTCTTTACAGTTACCTGTAACTGTTTGCTGTTATCCACTATTTTTGCATAAAATCTTTATAATTGTTTTAAATTAATAAAACACAAAATGATACTAACAAGAAGGAATCCACAAAGGTAGAGGATTGCAAACTTGAGAATATCAGCCATTGGTGTGTTTATAAAAGGATAAAGAGAAAAAGATAATATGTTCTGTGGGTGTGTGTAGAGGAATAGGGGAAGGGGATGTCTCAGCGGGCCCATGCACACCAGTTACACACCAGTATAGTATAGAATAGAGTTTATTCAGGGCATGGAGAAGGGAGCCAGGAGGGTAGAAGGGACAGAGAGAGGGAGAG
>NW_021604604.1:14342740-14390948 GCF_004785775.1 Grammomys surdaster | reverse complement strand
GGGAAGAGAAGAGAAGAGAAGAGAAGAGAAGAGAAGAGAAGAGAAGAGAAGAGAAGAGAAGAGAAGAGAAGAGAAGCAGAGGCTGGCCATGAACACATGGAGAGATTGGGGGGAGTGGACAGTGGGATAAAGAGAGCAAGAGCAAGAGATCAAGACAGAAATGAGGGGACAAGTAGCCCCTTTAATAGTGGGCCAGGCCTACATTGCTGTTGCCAGGTAACTGTGAAGGTGGAGTTTAGACAGTATACTAACACCCATGAACTCAGACATGAGGCTGGAGGTGGTCAGAAGGGTTAAGAAGGTCATAAGGAAGGGGAGGAGAGCCATAAAAAAGAATTAGTCCACACTGCATTCTGGATAATTTTGTTATTCTCAATGGCTTTTTATTAGAATTGTGCCATCTTTGCATTGTATTTCCCTGCTAGCTATTTGATCCCTGCATGTAAATATGTAAATAATGTCAATAAACCTCCTCATCTTTTAGCGGTTTCTTCACAATCTTACAAATGTTTTAGAGCTTCCTTCTTGTTCTGCTTTTTTCGGGAAATTGCTTTTGTGCTGTCTTAAGATTCCCTTTGGGAATATGTTCAAATTTAGCATTTTTCTTTATATTCATTTATCACACTTATTTCTCTATTTGTATGTTTGTTTGGCAAGTGAATGTGTCACTCTGTATTGGGGCATCAGAATAATTTGCAGGGGTCAAGACTTTCTATCCACTATGTGCTTTGTGGGTATTAAATTCTAGTCACCAGTCAGGTCTGAATATAAGTGTCCTACCCACTAAGCCATATTGCAATCCTTTTGCCTTATTTTAAATATACTATCTAAAACAGCAAAAAAAAATGGTAGTATTAACTATAGATATATAGTTCTTAATCCTAACTAATAAGTGATTATATCAGCATGTATATTTGCTCTCAACAGATTTTTATTTACTTGCTTCTTTAACCTACTCTTATTCTATAACTAGACAGGCATGAAATTCACCTACTGCATGGCTCAGCCTGGCTATCCCCTTGCTTCATCCTCCAAGAGTCTCAGCATTATGGGCATGACCTATCATGTCTGGCTTCTTGATAACATTTTAAGAAAGAGTTTTATAGTTCATTGTTTCTGAATTCACACACAAATTATTTAACTAAAAAAGGATGAATGGAATTTATCAAATACCTTTCAATATTCAATGTAATTGCACATTTTCCCCCACTGGTCAAGGCAAGAATAAAGAGAGAGAGATGTTAGATACACATAAAGAGATGAAAGAAACTCTGGAACATAATGTATAAAGGATTGGTGGTGGCTATGCAGGCTTTCTGTTAATGATTAACTAGTTACCTGTATCTTGTTCAGAATTATAGAATATTGGAATTGGAAATTAATCCTCTAATTGGTGGTGGGAAAGCTAAAATTGAAAATATTATATATTAGACAACCAATGAATAAATAGTAGGCATTTACTGGCATGCAAATAAACATGAAAATTTCATTACCTATATCTCAAGAAATAGCACATTTAAAAGAGAGTAAACAAAAGACATGAAAGATGATTTGTAGGTAAAAGGGCTTGCCCCAAAACCTGAAGACCAATGTTCAAATCATGGGTCTCACGTGGTAGAAGAAGAAAATGAACTCACACAAGCTGTTCTCTGACATCTACATGAATGCCCTGGCAACTGTGCTAAAACACACACACACGCACATGCACACACACATAAGTATATTTATAGATAAATTTTAAAATGGAAAAATAACTAAAAATAAAGATTCAAAAAAGAACTAAAATTTATTATGAATTACCTCAACATGAAAATTATTGACTTTATAGCTTGAAATTAGTTATAATACTATCTAACTTTCTTGGACATGTTCCTGATTATTTTTCAAGTGAAGTGATGGGAGATAAAAATAGAGAATAAAAAAAAATCATGAAAGCTTTGCAGACTTTAATTTGCACTAATGTTAAAAATTCAAACCCAGATGTGAAAAGGCATAAATACTAAGAGAAGAGATACCCAGTACACCCTGATACTTCAGCCTGACATCACATCAGTGCTATGAACACTGGATAGTTTGATGCTAAAATTTTTTATTGGAATGAGATTTTGTCTTTAAAAAAATCTTTAAGAATAAAAATGAGAATATAACGTAACTTGAATGTTAAATTAGTTTCCTAGAAAGAAACTTTGTCATTGTATTGGGCACTCTGAGCCATTCACAATTATTTCCATGGCTAGCAGACACTATAAACCAGACAAGGTAATTTTCAATGCCACTTGTCCAAAGCCTCATATAATTTGCTCCCACGTTCTAAGCCTCCATTTCCTCCTAATAATAGGACCTTAATCCTGCCCTTTGCAGGGAGAGTGAAAGTTATTTCTGATGCTTAAAGCAGTACTTCAGAGAAGATTCTAGAGAAGGAAGAAACACTGAAAAGCTACTTGCGTTCCATTCACGTGACACCATGCACATTTCCTTTGCCAGGTTCTATGGGATGCTGTAGTTTGGGACTTGAGAGTGTTTTTCAAATCTTCTTTATATTCAACTTTGTTGGAAATGTGCTTTTCTGTTTACACATATACAGTGACTACCTCACAAATCTGGAGGACAGAAAATGTGAACTGCAACTTTGGAGGCAAATGAAGTATAATAGTAAGAAAGTCATGAAATCAAAGCTAATGGAGTATAATGCTCGGCTTTGAACACACACTCATAGATGAATAAATCTTGGTCTACAGACTAAGGTATTTTCAAAATTAAACTGCTTCTCAAATTAACCATCCTCCCAGTATCCAAGACTGATAGTTTTTCTTAGTGTTGAACATGGCCTCTCTTCCTAGCAAGAACCAGATTCTAGGGAGTCAACACAGAACCTGGACACGGCAAATGGGTAGAATTTCCAGTTGATCACAATTTTATTGATGTGTATTTTTTAAATATTCTTTGAATAGCTGACTTTAGAAGCTATTACATATGGCTTTAGAAAATGTTATAAATGCTCAAAGTATGAAGTCCTCTTGACCTTGATATAAACCCCAGTACTAACTGGGTACCCTTTAAGCAATCACTCCATTTACATTCTTTGCTGCTTCTAAGGGCCCAAATGATAAATGATAAAGCTTAAGAAATGGTCATCCTATGAGCACGCACAGCACGCATTTTATCAAATGGAGCAACGGTTGCATTTCCTTTGAAAAAAGGCTAGGAAAAACCTCACCAATGATGCTTATCCATGGAAAACGTTATCAATGATATGAAATTGGAAACAGCCTGGATGAGAAAAGAGACTGAAGGAAAGTCATTTAGGACCATGAGAAGAGAATTTTCCCAGCCTTCATGCAACACAGGTCAGCCAAGTAGAATAGGCATAAAAGGACCCAGCATGCAATGAGTCAGAACTGTAGATTATGGAAGGTTTGTTAGCAGTATTAGTGTGTATCCAAATACTGAGTGACAAGAAGAGATTTTGAAAGGACATTGACTTTAGTATGATGTGCATTAAACAATGGCGTCACTTCTGTAGAAAGACTGAAAAAAGGCATATGTAGAGGGGGATGATGGGGAACAGATGCTACAGAGAACACGGTGTGTGTCGTGTGGAGAGAAGAAACTGTAAAGAGCACAAAGTTGACAGAGATATATTCAGACAGTAGGCGGGATAAGCTAGATCAAGTGTGGGCTCATCAGACAAGGAAGTAAGAAGTTATGGGTGAGTCTTAGGTGATCACAGTTTTTCTTGAGCTGGGGATAACATTGGTCATTTCTGGGAAATACTTCCTTCTTACAGCAAGAGAGTGGAGAAATTAAGAATTGCAGACAAATCTTTCACTTGTTTGGTAAGAGTTACATCATGGGAGCCTGGCATGGCTGTCTTCTGAGTGGTTCAGCAGTGGACTGAGACATACATCCAGATACTTACACCCAACCATTGGACTGAAGTCAGGGACCACTATGGTTGAATTAGCAGGAGGACTGAAAGAGCTTTCAAAAAATTCCAGCTTTATTTGTAATTTTCTTATTGCTAAAATTTCAGCATTTACTATTATATATATATATAATATATACACACACACACACACACACAATGATATTAATGCAGATGTTCAAGATCATCTTAGAATCTTAGAGGTTACTGAGTTGATTAGCCATTGTTTTGTTGCTTTTCCATACACAGATATATGTACATGGGCTTAGACGTGGTAATAGTCTAGTGTCTGTTTGCTCCCATGTATGAAATCAACAAATCCAACAACTATGACCCAAAATAGAACTATTGGTAGCACAATAGGAATACAGGAGAAGAGTAGAGAGGATGGTAGGAATGTATATGAATATACTGTAAAAATGTAGAAAATGTCATACTGAAATCAATTATGCTATGGAAGTTATATATGAAGATAAGAATATTACACACCAAAACTTAGCTATAAAAAATTGTCTAATAAGGAATTAGCACTTATGTAGACAGAGCTGAGCTGGTTTGTGGAAGTTGTATAAGAATTTTTAAATTAATATAGGGCATTGAATTCACATATATAATTTAAAAATTGAATAACTTCAAATCTTTCATTTGTGTTTTTAAACTCCCAAGTTTTCTATTGAAATCCATAAATCTAAAGTAGAAATGATTTTCCTAAAGTCTTTTACTTTACCTGCGCTTTGTGCTGTTCAGACTTGTGTCTTGGTAACAAAGTATCTGAGAAAATTAACATAGTGTTGAAAAGATGTATGTTGCCATGGTTTCAGAGGGTGTAGTATAGGCTGCATAAACAAATGGCAGGATCCCTTCTTTACCTCATACTGAAGAAGACCCATACCCAATACTTGCTTCCTGCAGTTCAGCCCTATATCCCCAAGTTTCCAGAACCTCCTTTAACAGCACAATTGGGTGTCATAGTCATGTGTCAGGGCAGGAAACAGGTCAAGAGTAGATGAAATGCCTACTGTTCTCATATATGAGAATTTACCAGGGTTTCTGAATCCACTCAGTCTTTTCAGTATTTGTCTAGTAATATTGTCCCACTTGCCCCGTGCGCAGCCAGCTAGGAAGCAGCCCTTCAGTACATGAGTCATTTGGAAGAGCACTTCATGTCTAAAACCATAAAACAAGGTTCCTGTGTAATAAGAGCTATAAAAGGACTCAGTGGCTCATTAATCACTTGTCATTATATTTCTCTTAAAAAAATGCCTAACAAGCAACTTAATCAAGGAGGTGTTTGTTTTGACTCAGATTCTAGGGTTCAGTACATCATGGTAGGGAAATCATGCTACAGGAACTTGTGGCCGCTGGCTGCATGATAACCTCAGTAGGGAAGCAAACAGTGATGAATATGCACGATGAACTCCGTGTCTCCATTTTATTCAGTCTGGGGCTCCGGCTCACAGAATGGAGCTATTCCCACTCAGGGTGGGTCTTCTCACACCTCCAAATCCTAGTCTGAAAAATCCCTCACAGGCATGGCAGTGAGTATCTCTTAGGCTAATCTAGGATCACAGCAAAATGACAAGCAAGGCAAACCATCCGAGGAAGCTTTGCGTTTTTGATTACGTAATGAGGGCAAAGTCCTCCTTAAATGCCTACCTACAAACTACGTGGTTTTTACCCATTGTTTTTACGGATTTGATTTTTCTTAAAAGAGATGAGGTTGAGTTTGAAGATTAATTGAGGATTAGGCACAGAACACAGGTAGAGTAAATCTATATCATGGTAGTTCTTCCTCACCCCAATCCATGAGTAAATCTATATCATGGTTTTCTCACACAGTTATTCAACAATGGTTGCAAAGGCAGAGATCTCTCATTTCTTTCTCAAATTCTAAACAGAACTATTGCTGGATTCTGCAGATATTTGCCCAACAAATGTACCCAAGTGTACTCTTGTTTATTCCTTTAATAGACCAGAGTTAACAGCCATGGCTAATGGGATATCAAGCCAATAAAAGGAATGAATGAATGGACCATTTTTCAAATGAGAACATATAAGTAAATGAGCAATTAATGTTGTGAAATGCTCTGTGTTAGACAGGGCATTGTAATTATTATGTATTTCTGAATACCCACATCCAAGAAAACCTCATCTATTTTATTATGATCTTGCTTTAACTTACCTCTTAACAGAATGTTTCTTTTGCAACCAGTTGGAAAGACATTTTCAGACTTGGGTTTTTGTATGTTTCTTTGTTTTTAATTTCAGTTGGTTTTTATATTTAAAAATATATAACAGAAAAATTCTTAGACAGGTCAAATCAAAGCACAGAAGCAGCAAGTAGGCATCCCAGCTAATGTGTCTCACAGGGAACATTTCAACTCAGCCAACCTTTAAAGTACAGTCACAACCTTTAAAATAATGAGAAATATATCTTAAGAAGATAAAGGTGATACCTAGGGATGCTTTTCACCACGGTACTTAGGGTCAGAAGGTACATTTTGTGTGAAGTGTGTTTGCATATTTCTGGTGACAAATGACAGGTAGGTTGAAATTTTTCTATGATTGCAATGTTCCCATTTTCCAAAAATCTACCTGAAGTGTCGTCTGCAGAGATCTGAGGTTCCCTTCTGTTATATTGTTTTCCAAAATAAAAAACAAAAAATAAAAAAGGAAGTTGTCTGTATTCTTCTAACATGTACTCAAAGTCCTTGTAAACACATGTTGGGGACTTCATCACTTTTGCTTTTTTATCTTCACTAGATAGAGGTTAAAATGAGGTCGACTCTTGAAGAGCATGCGATCAACCTGTAACCATGTAAAGCTGATGACTGGAGGCCTTTTGATCTAAAGTTCTCAACAAGCCTGCAAGAACTGCTTCCCATTTCTGTTCCCTAGTGATCCAGATGCAGCGTGGGCTTTAGAAAGTGCAGGCAGTGATTCATAGGGGAGTGCGGGAGAGAAATCTTAAAGTTCCTTTTAAAGGACGTTTTTAAATGAAGGTATAATTTGTATCCATAGAAATGCACTCATATTAAGTACGGCATTTGATTAGTTGTGACAAAAGCATGTACTTGTGGAACCCACACACTTCCCAAGGTGTCCATTAATCCCATCACTCTGGAGAGCTCCCCTGTGCCCATTTCTAGACAAATGGGACCCCCTTCCAGGCAAAGCACTTTCCTAACTTATATAATCACAGAGGTTTTTGGTCTTAGTTCAAATTCCAAACAAATGGACTAATAATATCTGTGTCCATGATTCTTGCTTTTCTTTTGACACAGCAGAATGCTTTGCTGATTTGTCAGTGAGGTTTTGTGTGCTAAAAGTTGCACTGGCTGCTGCTGAGTGACAGGCACCTGGTCCAAATTTTTCATGGCCCCTTCTATGTTATATTTATATTTAACTTAGCCAATATATCATGTGATTTTAAATTTTTTTCTTCTGTTACTTGTTCCTGTTTTCTCTTTTAGATTCCTTCTGAGAGATCTGAAGACTTTGTTGAGCATTTTCTATAGCATCTTCATACTGACTTAATATTTTGAAATAATTATGCATTTTTCAAGATGTCACAAAATAAAAGTAAGAGTGACTATTCTCCAGCTTTCTTCAGTCAGAATATTGTTGCGTAGCTGCAGTGGTAGGGGTAGTCTCCATCCGAATAATTCACAGAATTCATTCATATCCTTTCAAGTCACTTGTACTCATTTGTGTTCGTGTGAATCCCAGGGAAATGAGATTCACACAGAGATAGGGTTAATCTGGTGCACTCAGTGTGTAATGTTGTTCCCACAAAGATTCTTTGTACTAACCCTTGATGTTCACAACCATTCCTGTCTCTCTCTGGCCTGACCCTTAGTGATCACAGCTGTATTCTCAATCTCTATAATGTCCCACCTCAATGATTTTGTATGAATTAAGTGAAATAGTACAAAGTTTTTTTTTTTAGTTTTATTTTAAATGTGATTTAATTAATAAACATTTATGCTTCTATGTTGTCAAGAGTCAAATTGGATAGTATTCCAAAGCCTGCGAGTACTGCAGCCCCTTTATCCATTCATTCACAGAACATGCTTTTCATCTCTTGTCTCCTAAAATGTCTAGCCTGTCTACTTTCTTTGCTTAACATTTCACAAATTTTCTCTGCATGTTCCCCGTTTTATGGTAAGATTTTTAAATTCTTAGTAGGAACAACAGACTGAGGTGACCCTTTTACAGTTTGGTTACACATACAAATAACTCTATTGTTTTGTTTTATTTTTGTTTCGTTGTTTTTCCTGATACCCTTTCTTGGTAATTGTAGTGGTTTCTCTGCAGATAATAAGATGCCATTTGATGTATTATTGTTTATCTTCAAATGATATTTTTACTAAATTAAAAGATAAGAATCTTAGCATATGCTTCCCTTTCCCAGTCCTTGGACTCTTTAACAAATAACCTAGCCCCTTCTAATCATCCCCTTCAAATTATCAATGGTTTCAGTCCATCACAGCTAAGAGTGATCTAAGAATACACTCTAATGCAGCATTTTCAGAAAGGGCCCAAGAGAGTTAAGTAACACTCCTTTTTCTAATGGCAAGTTACTAAAGTTTTATTAATTTTAATTGTCACATTTTTCTCTAACTGTACCTACTTGAAAAATTAAACCTAATCACCGATATGTACAGGAAGACATAGTAGAAATGGGGTTCATTACTATCCAGGATTTCAAGAGTAAGAGTCTTGAAATGTTCCCTGTTCACAAACAATAGGACTTTTGTATTGTACTTCTGAAGGCATTATAGCAAACACAAGGCATTGTACTGACTACGTTAGTCAGTGGCCATCTAAAGCAGTTAAAATCTGTAAGCTAATATGCACATCTGTACGTGTGTGGAAAGAGGGAAATCCATTGATAGAGAAATGTTTTTGTTCTTCGTTGTTTCTTAGCGTCTTCACTTATTCTCTTGTCTCCATTTCTCAATATAATTCCCAAAATTACCCTGCTACTATTTCAGTGAAGTTATAAAGGATTATTTTAAAATCTTGTAGAATTGGCGCCCATAAGAGATACATTTAGTTTTCTCTGTTTGAAAGTGTCTTTGTGTTGCTTTTATTTAAGAAGAATAGTTTTTCTGTAGAATTCTATATCCTATAGAATTCGACATCAAAAGTTCCCCCTTTCTCCTTTAAGTGTGTGTTTTATTGTCTTCTGACCTTATTGATTCTGGCAAAAAGTCAGTTGTCAATTTTATTGCAGTTTCCCAGGATGGACCTGTCTTGAAAGTTGTTTTCAGGTTTCAGTAATTTGCCTATGGTATATCTGGCAACATTTTCTTTGTATTTTACCAGTTGGTTTCTTTCTTTTTTTTAAAGCTATTTCAAAAGCTTTCTTAATTTGTTAAAATAAATTATTTGTTATTTCTCTTCATATAGCATCTTTTCTGTATTTTCCATTTTTTCTCTGGTACCTTAAACAGAAGAAATTTCAAAATTTGTTCATTAGATTTTGGATGTCTTTATTCTTGTTTGTTTGTTGTTGTCTGAGTTTAAGTTATACTGCCTTTTAATTAGGTCAAAAAAAACAGTGTTATTATATTAGAGTTCTGTAAATCGGGTATATGATGTCAGTGTTGATGAAAAGCACAGTTTCTGCTCCAGTGGAAATAAGAGATTATTCTGAGTCAAATACGAATGGCCACGGCCTAAGACAACTTACTGTAAATCACATGTTCACTGTACAATTATTTATATGAATATTTTAATAGTCACCAAGTGATTCAAGTCACAAGTCTATGCATTTACACAATGGGTTTTGGAGTATCAGGTTGAGTAGGTTACAATGATATTGACAAACTCTTCACTATAGATTTTAAATACTGTGATAGTCTAACTACATTATAGTGTTTTTAGTTTGTATAGACATTGCTGATAAATAGCTATTAAATAGATACAAAATAGCTCAAGAAAATTTGGCTCTTAATCTGCAGTGTTCCAACTCTTTATAATCACAAAGTAATCAGTCAGTTGGTTTACAGAATCTTCAATACATGTGTACCATATTTTTAGGGAACATCACCTGACAATATATAAAAGGAACTTTATTGTAAAAATCAGAAATACCAGTACACCTTGGAATACCTACAAACAAGAATGTCATCCATTTGAAAACAAACATTGAGAAACAGAGCTGGTAATGATAAAACATGCAGATTTGAGGACAAGGCAGGCAAGTGGTATACATCCAAGCTCAAAGCCAGGATCTTGATGTCTAAGGGCTAGACAAAATACATGCCCCACCAGTAGAAGTCAGAGTCTGCCTATCTTCCAAAGCTACTTTATCCTGGTCCTCAGGTGATTGGATGATATGTACCCACATTCTTTATCGAGTCTTCTAATTCAAATGTTAGTGTATTTAGTAAGAAGTAACTATCTGCACATCTCTAAGCCCAGTCAAATAGACACATGAAATTTTCCACCACAGTACTTAAAGTGATTCTCTCATTTTCTTTTGCAAACTCCCTTTTCTCTAAAACTGGTGCCTAGGTGTCCAGTACTGTTGACTTAGCATACCCTTGGCTTCTTCAGCTACTCTATTCTTACCTATATCTACTGGATCCCTTACTCTCAACAGTAGCCACAGCTAGCTTCTATTCTAGAAAGGGGCCTTTCATGATCTAGATTTTGTGGATTTGCAGTGCTTAGGGTTTTTTTTATGAACCAATATGTGACTTTGCATATTTCTGATTCACTGTCACTGTTATATTAGTAGTCATATTTTTGTTATACTTTCAACATGCCATATTCTTTTACATAGGGCTAAGTTTTATAGTGTACAGTAATATTTATGTTTATGTCAAATCAATCTTCTTTGAACCTATAAAATGTTTACTACTGAAGTTTGTATACAATGTTAGTCATTACAAAGTAAAAAATCAGAGGTGAAGAGTGAGCTGTAATTTCTCAACAAGTCCAAGGGATGAAGGCGTATATGTGACTTACACAGCATCTTGTTTAGGGGTGTAGTAGATATCATTAATGAGCCATAATTCTGATTTCTATTCTGCCCTACATAGGAATCTACAGATTAGTATTAAATTCTATTTTTAAGTAAACAAGCCTAAAAAACATTCATATAATTTCCACCTGTACTACTTTGGTCAGACATCAATCACAGAACCTTGACTCTAACAGAGAATCTGGGCTACTTTGTTATGTCTGGGAAGAGAGTGTCACATGATAAAAGTAACATTTTCTCTGCCCAACATAAACCATTTTTAAAAGGATGTTATCTTTAAAAATGAACTATATGATTTACAACTTCAGAAACCAAAGGCTTTGTTTCAAATCTCCTTCCTACTCTCTTCTGCCATCTTATCTGTGTAGGACATGTTTTATACCACAATTAGTATCCCATGTTGTTATATCTAATTCCAATCTCATGATCAATAGAGTATGTCTCTAATTGGGTATTGTAAAAGTAGTTTGCTTCTTGTTACTGGAGTCCTAAGCCACGGAAGATCTGATTTGAGGAGAGATAAATCAAATCTGGCTCCTCACTCCTGAAATCAAGGGTGAAAGTAGTAATGACAGGCAGGAAAATGATTTAATCAAGATAAACAAGTCTCAAAAGCAAGCGGGGTCAAGTGTCCCACCCCTGTCTCTAGGGGGATTAACATGAGCTCCAAGATTATAGAAGAAGCACAGGCAAAGTCTGTATAATCAACCAGCCTTGGTAACACTGTGGTCACATTGACCGTTATTTGAGTCCCAGACACATGGGAGCTTACCAATAACAATGTAATCACCACTACTCAGGGAGAGAAGCGATTTCTATTTGGTGGCAAAGAAATTGCCACTTCTCAGGTGGAAGTCTCCACTTGGTTTTAAGCACGCTTTACCAGATCTGTGATCCTAGTTAATTCGTGAAATGATTGTTCCTGCTTAAGACAGGCAGTTTCACAAGAATCCACTATTCCTGGAAGGTTTAAAGCAATGATTGAAAGCTTCTGGTTACCACTCCAAGTGGCTGAAGTAGGACTTTGTAATGGTTGGTGGCTGTGCTTCTTTCATGCTCATGTTGGTTTCTTCAGCCCTCAAGAGTATAGTCAATCACCACTCATTGTTCAGTACACCTTCAATAATGAAACTGCCCATCTAGTAATCTGACATAACACTTAAGGATAAGGAAACTGATACAAACTGAAGGAAGAGATGCCAAGCTTTTGTCCTGTTTTCAACTTCCAGTTGGTATACCTGGGTTCAAATGAAGCACCATACCAAGTCCAATAAGATCCACTCAACTCCTTCTTCTTCAAGTAGCTCATGTGTCATTTCTGTTTTATTAGTTACTACATTAGGCCAGCCCTGGCTATTTTAGAAGTCATGTGACTTTTCTGGTTCAGGCCAACACATACTTTTATAATTGATCACTTACTAGGTTTTGTAAAGACAAACATACTCTTGCCTCAAGTTCCTCTGTATCACCAATCTATGATTACCAAGCCATGGAAGGATCCCAGTAACGGATACAAGGAATGCAAGTGTTGGTTATGGTTGCTTTGTGGGTGGGTTAAAAGATGGTTAATGTTGTTTCTCTTTGAGAGCGAATAAAGCAAACATTCCCAAAACATAGAAACTTGCAGTTTAGCTTTCTTTAGTTAATTAAAGCATGTCTGGAATGTGTGGTAATTGAATAATACATTCCCAAGTAAGAAGAATGATATAGAAGCCAAGAAAAGAGAACAAAATGGCTCCCAAGTCAAGTCCTTTAAAAAGATGTAAGTTACTGCGGGTGACTTACAAAGGTAGAGTTTGGCAGGAAAAGCTGGGCCATGAGGAAAAGAATCCCATGAAGGGGAGCTTCTGGCCAGGTCACATCTCAGGCAGATTCTGCAGGAAGGTTTGAGGAATAAGCCTTGCTTCAGAATTTAAACATTGGGTAAGTAAGCCAAAGATGCTGGAATACAGAGTGCTGGCCTGCATGATTTAACTGTGGCACTATGTACCTTAAATACCAAGTGCCTAATAAAAAGGCACAAGAATCCAGTGTGGTTTAAATCTTTCCCAGAAGCCTAAGCATTCCCTGTAGCTCACAGATCTATGCCTAAGATGTTTCAGGTATAGGTAGTCAGAAAGCATGGTGTAGACACCATCAAGTAGTGGTATATTCAGGAAGATCCAAGCAAATATTGGGTCACAGCCACTACAAATAGTGATAGCCACTTGTTAACCAAAAGAAGAGACTGCATGCATCCAGGTGTCCCACTATAATCAACAGGAAGAGGAGGCTCTGTGCACACAGATAAAGTGAAGGTAGAGACTATGATGACTTAAGCATCAAATGTAGTACGTGAATGTTACCAAAAGCTCTTCCAAAGGTAGAAAATATGTCCTCTATTCCAAAAGCATTCTGTATAATTTTTAATAAATGTTGCTGGTCTCATAATTATTAGGGAAAAAGTTACCAAAGTAGCACATTTACCTTTTTTACTAAATCAGAAAATCAAACTGTTCTTGACTAGTCCAGTAAACAGATTTTCTTTTTTGTTTAAGTTTTTTAAATTACACAAACATCCAAGAGTAAAGTCAGATGTTGTCTTCCCCAGTTCTATAGCTTTGGGCTTCTGGTGTCTTGCTGGTGATGAGCTTCTGTAATTAGGCTCCCGAAGCTTGTCATAGGCTTTTTAATAGGCTTCTGGGTTTGCCTACAGCTTCTGAAGCTGGAGAGAACTGTAATTCAGTTGACATCAGTGGGTTATTTATAGAAAATTGGCTCAGGAAATGCAACCTATATAAAACTTGGCTGCTTTATTCCCTGTATAAAGATGTATTTTCTTAGTATATGGTGGATGTTGACAGCCTTCTTCCTGTTGCATCAGGTTAACGCTCCATGCTCATGACACTGCAAAACAAGTTTTAACTCCCAATGTTAATACGCCCACCGGAGGTTACAATGACTGTTTTTTGACTTTGCCCTTTTCACCCCTGTTCTATATCTCCCATTCCACATGTTATTTTGATTTCCTTTTAGAAGACTGGTTTTTATGTCAACCTTTTCTGAAGGATCAAATTAGGTTTAATGTTAAACTCAGTGATTCTCTAAGTATAGCTGACACATGCCAGACAAAATTATTCCCAAGTTACATGAACTAAACTGGTGGAGTTCAGAAAGTGATAAAACTCAGTAGAGTAAAAAAAAAAAATTAAAGTGGAAGTGGGGATATCTGGGATTAACATGAGTCAAAAGATTTAAATAGGAATTAAGAATATACTGTATACATATATAAAATTGCAAAAAAATGTAAAAAAAGAACAAATGCCTTTTCAGTTCCAACATGATTAATTAAACATGTCAAAAAGAATTATTATTATTGATATTATTATTGACTTTATTATTACTATTAGATACAATGACTTCATGAAATTTGGAGGCAAATGGATGGAAGAAAATATCATCCTAAATGAGGTAACCCAGTCACAAAGGAACACACATGGTATGCACTCACTGATGAGTGGATATTAGGAAAAAGCTCAGAATATCTAAGGTACAGCTTACAGACCATAGAAAGCTCAAGAAGAAGGAAGACCAAAATGTGGATGTTTCAGTCCTTAGAAGGGGGAACAAAATACTCATGGGAGGTAAAGTGTGGGAGGGACTTCGGAGAAAAAGAGGAGGGGGAGGGGAAAAAGGGGGGCAAAATTAGGTGTGGGAATAGATGGGAAGAAGTACAGAGGGTCAGAAAATTGAACAAAGGTGTGTAGCAATGGGGGAAGGGGTGCTGGGTTAGCCACTAGGAAGTCCCAGATGCCAGGAAAGCAAGAGGCTTCTAAGACACAATGGAGATGACATTAGCTGAAGTACCCAACAAAAGGGAGAGAGCACCTGTAGAGATCATATCCAGTGGATAGGCACAGCCCCCGGTTGAGAGATGGGGCCACCCACCCATCTCAAATATATTAACACAGAATTGTTCTGTCTACAGGAAATGCAGGGACAAATTGGGGAACAGAGACTGCCCCATCTAGGGATCCATCTCATCTTCAGATACCAAACGCAGACACTATTGCTGATGCAAAGAATCACCTGTTGACAGGAACCTGGAATGGCCGTCCTCTGCCAGAGCCTGACCAATACAGATGCGAATGCTCGAAGCCAACCATCAGACTGAGCACGGGGACCCCGATGGAGGGAGTTAGAGAAAGGACAGAAGGATCTGAAAGGGTTGGCAACCCCATAGGAAGAACAACAATATCAACCAACCAGACACCCAAGAGCTCCCAGGGACTAAACCACCAACCTAAGAGTGCACATGGAGGGACCCATGGCTCCAGCTGCTTTTGTAGCGGAGGATTGCCTTATCTGGCATCAACGGCAGGGAAGGCTCTTGGCCCTGTGGACACTCTATGCCCCAATGTAGGGGAATGCTAGGGTGGTGAGGCAGGAGTGGGTGTGTAGGTGGGTAGGGGCGCTCCCTCATAGAAGCAGGGAATATGGGATAAGGGATTTGAGGATGGGAAACCGGAAAGAGGGATAACATTTGAAATGTAAATAAGTAAAATAGTGAATAATAAAAAAGAAAAAAGATTTAAATAGGGATTAATGATATACTGTATACATATATAAAATTGAAAAAATGTAAAAAAAAATCACCAAATGCCTTTTAAGTAACAACATAATTAAAGCAATTAATTAAAAATGTCAAAAAGAATTATCATTGATATGATTGACATTATTATTATATCTTTTTTTAGTCTTTTTATTGTGTGTATTTTTTCTTTCTTGTTTTTAAGTTTACTTATTCTTTAATATTTTTATAGACCAGACTTTATTCTCGTCCCAGTCTACCCTCTGACTGTTCCACATCCCATGCTTCTTCTTCCCACCCCTGTCTCCAAGAGGATGTCCCCACCCACTCCCTGAGGCCTCAAGTCTCTTGAGAGTTAGGTGCATCTTCTTGAAGGAGTCCAGACCTGGCAGTCCTCTGCTGTATATGTGTTGGGGGCCTCATATCAGCTGGTGTACGCAGCCTGGTTGGTGGTCCAGTGTCTGAGAGACCTCAGGGGTCCAATTTAGTTGAGACTGCTGGTCTTCCTATAGGGTCTCTCTCCTCCTCTGCTTCTTCCAGCGTTTCCCTAATTCAACCACAGGGGACAGCAGTTTTTGTCCATTGATTGGGTGTAAATATCTACATCTGACTCTTTCAGCTCCGTGTTGAGCCTTTCAGAGAGCAGTCATGGTAGGCCTCTGTTTGTAAGCACACTATAGCATCAGTAATAATGTCAGGCCTTGGGGACTCCCTGTGAGCTGGTTTTCAATTTGGGCCTGTCACTGGACCTCCTTTACCTCAGGCTCTTCTCTGTTTTTGTCCCTGCAGTTCTTTCAGACAGGAACAATCCTGGGACAGAGTTTTTGACTGTGAGATGGCCACTCCATCCCCGACTTGATGCTTTATTTTCCTGCTGTAGGTGGACTCTACAAGTTCCCTCTCCCCACTGAAAGGCATTTCATCTAAGGTCCCCCCTTTAAGTCCTGAGAGTCTTTCACCTCTCAGATCTCTAGTACATTCTAGAGGATCTTTCTTTGCCCCCCCCACCCCAGGTCTACCTGCAGAGGTTGCCTGTTTCCATTCTTCTGTTGGCCCTCAGTGCTTCAGTCCTGCTCACCCCCACCCAATACCTGATCATGAGAGAGACAAGAAAGGAATCCCAGGTAGGAGTGTGTGATGGGGAGGGTGGGAGAGATCTGGGTGGGAAAGGGGACAGGGAGGGGAAGAGGGGAACATGATCAGATTATTATTTTTTTTATTATTTAAATTTGTTTTGAGAAAATGTAACTCAGAACTTAAAGCTTTTACATACTTAACTGGGTTCTTTGAAATCATAGGTTTTTCTAAGTTGATTTTATTTTTGTTTGTATTAGAGTCGATGATCATTGTAAAATATTAAAAAATTAAAATATTAAATTTTTCTGTTGTTTTAAACATATTTATTATTCTAAGGTCAAGTCTTTTTTATTTCCATAAAATAAAATAATTTGGGCTTGCCATGTATCAAAGGCAGCATCAATCTTCATTCATATTTTATTGGCATACTTCTTATATTTAAAAAAATTGATTTGGATTTGTTAGTGGATATAAAAGCAATCACTTGTAAATCTTAAAAGCAAAAACAAATACCTTTGCTCTAGTTAAGAATAATGGAAATACCTAGCCAAAGGTTTGTGGAGAATAATAGGAAAATGCCAGAAAAAAAGTTCTTGATCCGTTGTTAGTAACTACTCAAGAATGATGGATAATACTGAACTCAAGCTAATAATTAAATAAAAATAAACAAATTCCCTTTTGATATCATGACTTAAATTATAATCGATACTTATTGATGGATATTTATGACAGCCATTTTTTATTTTAACTACTATCTCCTGGACCCTATCTCCTGGAAGATCTGTTGAATGATGACCAGGAATCTTTCATTGGTGGGTGAACAGGCATATGAAGCACTGGAAGATACATTATGTTTTTACTTCTGTGGCTGTAAGATAACTTGAAATCAGGAAACCTGATATTTCCAGAAGGGATTTTGACTATTTAAAACTGTTTTGGTTACCTGAAAACTTTTACACCACGTAAATTTTAAGACATTTTAAATCAATTTCTGTGAAGAATTGCATTGGAACTTTGACTGCGTTTTCATTGACTCTTTAGACTGCTTTTGGTGGCATAGCCATTTTCACAATACTAATCCTATCAATCCATGTGATTCAGCATTTATTCCACCTTCTGTTATCTTCTTCAACACCCTTACTCAATGTTTTAAAGGTTTATGTTTATTATTTTTAGCTTTTTCTATGTGTTTGCGTAGGGACTTGATATGCACACTTGAATACAGGTGCTCATGGACTCCAGAGGTAATGAACAATCCAGAAGCTGGAGTACCAGGTAGTTGCAAGGTACCAGACTTCATCACTAGAAACTGAATTCTGATGCTCTGCGAGAGCAGTACAAGCTGTTACTTATTGGGTCATTTCTCCAGCTCTTTTCGCTCGTATCCTAAAGTTTTCATTGTATGGGTTTTTCACCTTCTTGGTTAGGCCTATTAAACAAAATGGTATTCTATTAAAGGCTATTGTGAATAAAAGTATTTCCCTGATTTCTTTCTCAGTCTGTGTGTCTTTGATGTATAGTAAGGCTAATACTGGTATGTTAATATTACCTGTAACTCTGCTGAAAGTATTTATCAACTCCACAGTTTCCTGACAGAGTCTCTTGCTAGCCCAGCATCTAGTTGCCCAAGGAATGTATCAGGAAAGGGGGCTATGGAGTCAGTGATGTGAGCCAAAAGGTGCTGACTTTTGGTAATTTAACACTTTATTGTTATTCCAAGGTCAGAAGTTATTGGTTTCTGGCAATGTAACTCTTTCTTGCTATTCTGGGCTAAAAGCTGGTGGTTCCTATTAATATAACTCCTGCTGATTAGCATCAAGGGATTAAGAAAATAAGGCTTAGAAACTTGAGCTATTTTCTCTTTGGCTCAAGAGCCCCTCCTTGGAGTTCTTTAATTCCTGGTGAGCCTGAGAGAAAAGAAAAGAAGAAAAGAGAAGAGGAGAGGAGAGGAGAGGAGAGGAGAGGAGAGGAGAGGAGAGGAGAGGAGAGGAGAAGAGAAGAGAAGAGAAGAGAAGAGAAGAGAAGAGAAGAGAAGAGAAGAGAAGAGAAGAGAAGAGAAGAGAAGAGAAGAGAAGAGAAAGTGAGCCTCCTGACTCTCTCTCGTCTCTCTCTCGTCTCTCTCTCTCTCTCTCTCTCTCTCTCTCTCTCTCTCTCTCATCAAATACAACCCCACAGGTTTCATCAGCTTCACAACTACACATGCATACTTATATACCTCCACATGTACCTACACGTGTATATATGTACATACATGTAGAAATACAGACATAAATGGATATGTATATTTGGTGGATGGAGCAGAGTCCCAATATCCACATTTTATTTTTTTCTCAGTTGTTTTATATCTTCTTAGACAAATGTTCTTTATAAAATTACCTATTAGATAAAATGTAATGACAAAGGGAGTTATTGATAGATGTTGATAGTAAATTCAAAGCAATGTTTTATTCTATAGGCTAATTATAAGTTCAAAGAAACAGTTTCACATGGCCCTGCTTTTTCATAGCGCACACCTGTGGCTTTATCCTTGGACTTGACGTAGAATGAATAGTTTTCCTTGATCACAAATCTGTCCCAAGCCTATGTTTTAGAGCAATTTATGAAAGTTCATTGTATTCCTTATAAAGCAGACTTTATTTACTATTGTAAAGGAAGGGGCATATTCTATTCTTGATTCTGCCTTTATTTTATCTCTCTGGCAAAATAACTAAAACCATCTCCTTAAACTTTCTTCTTAAATTTATTTGAATCAAATCAGGAATTCTATCAAATCATTAATTCACCTGAAGAGTATTAATTCCTGAAAGTTCATCTTCATGTGGTCTACAGGAAATATGCCCAATAGAGCAGACTGATGCCCAGCAATCAATAGGCTGTGTAATAGTGACAGAAAGGCATATCCACAGTAAAAAGCAATCCTGGGATGAAGTTTCTAGGGCTCTGCCTCACCAGAGTGCACCCATCACAGCTGTGAAAAACAGTGGGGCATCTCCAGAAAACTCACTTACTTCTCATAGCAATTGCTGGATTGCTTCTGTCAGTCTCTCATTATGTATAAACTCTCAAGTCTTAACCTCCTGTTAAGACTTTGTCCATTTGATTGGCTACATTTCTTACCATGGCTCAATGTACTCAAAACAAGAATTCAGTGAACTATACCTGTCAATCACAGCAAATGATGATTACGCAAATTATAGTTCCTAATTGTAAGAAACCTAACTTCAGATATAAAACACTAAATCAATGTCTAACAATTACAAAAAGACACTACATTGTTCTTCTATTGCCAGTACCTGTTTTCTAGGCTATAAACATCTTAGAGAGGCTTTCTTTTTTTTATTTTTTTATTTTTTATTTTTTTCTCAAATCATAATTAATTCACACAGGGGTTATAAACACAGAAAGGCAGGATGTGGGGAAGGGAATGACACTGGAGTGTGGGTGTTCAGGGGGAATACAGATATCTTCAGAACCGGGTATTGGCTAGGTGAAGGTACAGGGGACAGTTCACTATGACTCTGCCTATGACTCGCTTGTTCTTATCTAAGTTGGTATTGTCTGTCAAGGCTACCTATTTACAAGGTCTATGACTACTCAGGCTTATAAATTTCCACAAAAGCTGCCTGTTGACATTAGCTTATAGCCATCTGTTTCAATGTTTTTCCACTGAGACCCAAGACTTGGTGTTAGTATACATGTATGACAGGCCTATTGCTGATTTTAGGCCTATGGCTGATTTTAGGCCTTCAGTGTGTAATCAGGGCTGCCCCTGACATCTCCTCCCTTCTCTAGGTATAGAAGGGCTGTGGCGATTCTAATCTTGCAAAGGCGGGGATAAGGCCTGACCTCCAGTATTTGAAGGGGACCTTGTAATGGCTCCAGTCCCCCTGTCATTGTCCAGTGAGGCATGAGGGCCATACCCATCCCGATGTCTTTTTCCTGGAGAGGGGATACTTTTGACATCAACCCCTATGCAGTCAGGCTTGTCCCTCAGGGAACCCAGATAGATATTTTTATCTTTTATTTATATTCCCTTGCAGTGCTTAGCCTCGCAGCCTAAGCAAGAATTCAGATTGCCTGTCAGAGGAGGTTCTGGGTGGCCCCTCCTTAGAGAGCCCCAGAGAAGTTTCATGGTATCTGCCTGTAGTGCAGTGGAGTTTATTTGAGTTATTTATTCATTACTGATTATAGCATTAGAACAGGCAGTCTATTTACTTCAGTTCATCCTGATTTTTGTTAAGTGCTCAGTTATTAACTATGTGAATTGGTTTTGGCAAATTTTCAAACTCAAACTAATGGAGAAAATGAAAAACAAAATCTATCTACGTGGGAGTCAACCTTCACTCTCTTAAACAAGCCTGATAGAGTGTCTACAGGGACAAGAATAATTTTTCAAATGACTATTTGCCCTTAAAAAACACACAAAACAAAAATGGATAGGTCCTCACCACTGCAACCCAAGCTACACTTCTGCATTTTCATCCTGGGAACAATCATGGCAATTCTAAGTTCATCATCTAACCTTTCGTGGGATCTAAGCGCTACGGTCCTTCTTCACTATGTCTTGGTACAAATCCAGCCCCCTTACACGATATAGAAGCTTTTCTGATCTTGCTTAAGGAGATTTTAAGGCTTACCTGGAATGTGTTTCCCAACCTTTACTAACCTAATAAGAAACATTTTTGAACTTAACATGTCTATAAGTATGCTATTAGTCATCTTGGGTTGGTGTGTTTCAAATCAGTTCAAATATGCAATATTCTTTTGCTTCCCCTTTGAGCCTGATTCCTTTCATTACATCTGAAATACTCATTTGCTTCATAGTGAATTGCAGACTTTTCTGAGTGAACCAAGTGTTTATTGGTTAGACCATAAATCTGGTTACTAAAAGAAGCAAATCAATCCTACTTGCTAAAATACTTAATTAATGGTGGCACTGGTCTTTTCTCCCACCTTTTTTTGTGGTTGTTGAGCACATTTACGAATGGGAAATGAATAGACAACTGCTTAGGTAGGATCTGTCAAGCAGAGAAGTGGGCAAACTGTAGGCAGAGGCACATTTTCTTTGATAAAGATAGCATGTCTCCATAGCCAATTTCATACGCTTTAACTATTTCTCTGTGAATGTCAAAGGTTAGTTTAAGGTCCTACTAAACCTGAATGTGTCCTCACTGAACTTGCCTTTCATGGTCCATGCATCTAGGAAGGCTACTGATAGCGATGGTTAAGTGTTATTTTATACTATAGCAACATTAAATTTTACAGAAGTAGTCGACTCCATTACAGAAAAAGGATATTTGAACAAATAACACTTATAAAGTTATTTCTCTAGTTTTTTTTATTAAAATTTTCAAAAAATGAGAAGTCTTATGCACAGACATCCAGATTTCAACCTCAGATTAAATTTGAGCACACATCTTTAATCATTAGTGACTTCTAATACCTTTAAATTTTCCTGACCAAAAAACCCAACAAAATAAAAACAAAAACTACAAGAAAGAGAAAACAAAACAACACACAAAAAAATCAAAACAAAAAGACAAACTTGATCAACCAACCAAGCAACGGGAAGCCTAGATGGTTTAGTAGACAAAAGCACTTGCCATACAAGATAACCTGAACTTCCATACAAGTTCAGAACCCTCATAAAAATAGAATGTAAGAACATCACAAAATCATCTTCTGATTTCTGCACATGTTCTTTGGCAGACTTATCCACATACACACACACACACACACATACATGTACATGCACACACACACAAATGCACATGCACAAACACACACACATATGCACACACACAGAGGCATGCACTCATACTCACACACATGCACAGAGGCATGCATGTATGGACACACTTATGTGCACAGAAGGATACACAAGAATACACACAGAGGTACTCATGTATGCACACATATATGCACATGCACACAGATCACATCAATCAAGCTCATACTTCGTCATGTCCAATAATAATGTTTTAAATTCTTGAACTATCTGTGTTCTTTAAAATATGTCAACCCTCACAAAAAGGCTTTAGGACTGTGTCCATCTAGTATCATTAATGTTCATATTAAATATTAGAATATTTATTCATTTTTTACCTATAAACTTTTTTTTTAGTTTTTCAATCACCCTAAACCGTGTATCCTCTAAATAACCCATGGGTGGAGTCAAGTAGAAATAAAAAATCAGAAAGATAATCAGATTTTCTAAACAGAACTATGTGCTTACAAAAGTTTTCTTTTATAGATAAGCCAAAGGGCATCTTAAGGACATTTTCATATTGCTCTCTTACCAAATGATTCATCCCGTGTATTCAGACATGAATGATGAGAAGACATGAGATATGAGGCAGCTCCTGTGGATTTGTTTCATTTGGTTATGATTAACTTTATTTCCTAGATTATATTTTTTTATTTATTTATTTTTTGAGTATGCAATACTTCTGCTGTTGAGCAAATTTCACATTTGAACCTATGACCCTGTAGATGAATGTTATGTTTGAATTCACAGCCTAAAGAATTTTTAAAAACTGTTTCACCAATCAGTATGATCGGGGTCATTATTACAGTGAGTTTGCTTACTCACCAAGAAGAATTATTGCTGTCATTTGAGCTCGATTTGCTGCCCTGGGGGTTGGAAAAAGGGCACAATTTGAAGTAAGAATTGAGACTGCCTTCTTAGAAATTGAGTTCTGAAGTTTTCATGGCTGAGATTTCTCTGTTTAATATACCTTATGAAGCAGGTGTATTGTGCTGGAGTGCTCTGAGAAGTGAATCTGATATATCTACATTTAAAATAACCATATATTATAAACTATGAAATGTTACCCTTGTAAAACCATTACATGCAAAGCTAATGTGCTGTTAACTTGAATTATTTTCTGTTGCTGTGCTAAAGCACCTCAACAGAGGAACCTAGGGGAGACAGGGCCTTTAAACTTAGATCTAGTCAAGTTGACAATTAAGATTCACTGTCATGGCTACCAAACTGAAAAAAAAATCTTTCTTACCACTTTTATTTTTTGTGTGATTACTTATCGTCTCATCTAATTGAAACTTGGAATTTTAAGGAACCAGTTATATAGAGTTCATCAATATGCATTAAGTTTGAAATGTAAGATAAGTATAATAAAATATCCCCCAATTATCTTCACACTTAATATTTAGCTCTTCTAAATTTAGGTAGAACTTAGAAACGTAAATTTCATTACTGAATTCTAACTATCCCTCACAGTATAGGTAGGAGTCTCAAATCCATCGAAATCTCCGAGGCACTCGACATTCCTTGAAGGAGCCTATAGTATCTCTGCTTTCAGAACCACTGCCTTCGAAAGCAAGCTAAAGTATGAGCATTTTAAAAACCTCACGAGAATATCTTGGCAATAACACATAATTCCTGGCCAGTTCTTAGCCAAGAAATATTATCTAAGTCACTCTAATTTCAGAAATGGTTGAATTTTTTATTTATTATGCTGTGAAGAATTATTTATTTTTGTTTTTTTGTGTTATGAGTATTTTGTCTGCATGTAGGTATATACATCATATGCATGACTTGTGCCCACAGAGGCCAATAAAAAGGCAACAGACGCTCTTTAATTGAAGCAACAGATGGTTGTGAGCTGCCATGAGAGTGATAGAAACTGAACCTCAGCCCTCTGTAAGATTAACCAGTGCTCTTAATCACTGAGCCTTCTCACCAGATCCCATTATGATATTTTTAAAGGTACAGTTTAGAGTCAGTTAAATGGGGCGTCTGTTCACTTTCCTAGCATCCTTGTTATAGAGTATGTAGTTAAAAGAACTTTCAGAATGGTTCTTGCACAAGCACAGACATTTTTTCACATTCAGACCAGAATCGTAGTCAAAGGGACTCCTTTGTAGGCAGCCTTAAATTCAAGTAATATTCTGGTACAAGCCATGAGACAAAATCCTCCAATAAGTAGCTACATGCAATCTGCATATATTTAACGTCAGCAAATTTAGACAATTAAAAAATCATTTCTAATAGCCAGCATGCTAATTAAAATACCATTGCTGCCTTGGAATATGTATATCCAATTAGACTACAAATGTTAACTAAATTCTACCAGGTTATAATTTAAAGACAAATTGCATAGTGTCTTTGCTGGTGAGTTTTAAACAGAACTACAGGCAATGTAAAATAATTATAATTTGATCAGTGCCTTTCGCTTGGTAAAACGGATCTGTGTGGCTGGAGAACACGCTTAACCCTACAGCTTGCTTTGCTCATTCACTCTTTCTCCTCCTGTAGTTAATTGGACCTGGGAAGGTGACTCAATCAGTAATATGCTGTCACATTTGCATGTAGTCCAGGACTTGATGCTCAGTACTCATACAATAGCCAGGCACAGCAGCGTGTATCTGTTACCACTGTGTGGCAGAGCAGATGCATCCCTGGTGTGCATTGGCCTGACAGCCCAACTGAACTAGTGAGTGGGGGGGAGGGCAGTAGAAGAAGATACCTGGTGTCAGCTTACGGCCACCACACACACATGCATCCACAACCACATGCACATAGCCATTCATTTATAACTATATACCACCTACTTATTGCAGCCAATATGTTCAGAGAATAAATCGTTGCTCTTTCCTGTGCACAAAAGTTTTATCTCTAACATTTACAAATAAATTTTATATGAATGTTTAGGGAAATATTAAATAAAGGATTGAAGTCATGGGAATTTAGTAATTGATTTCTAGTGTTGTATGCATTATATCTATACATCTCTGGAGCTATCACTTCATTAACATCAATCGAAGGTTCCATAACCATAAGAAAAGAAGATATACCACAGGCAATTCTGGGAAGAGAGGTAGTGACAGGATTTTTCCTCAGAAAAACAAATCACCTTCAGCAGTTTCCAACTCACTGAAAACAGGTGGCAAATGACCTAAGGGACAGCACACCATGCTTCTCACCCATCCAAACAACTCTTCCCTTCCCTGCCATTTCACACCAGAAACTTCCCCATGTACAGATTATGAACAGGAAATGTTTTTGCAAATAAACCTGTGCATTAGAATTTTCTTCAGAAATACAATCATTTTGACAGTTGTAGGTTACAGTTTTAAAATTACAAAATCAATAAAATTGATCCAGGAACCAAGGCCTACAAAACCCTTGCTGGATATTAAAGATGGCATAATATTAAAGGATTTGCAGAAGTACCTTATAAACTATTGCTTCTAGAAGAAAAATGAGAGATGTAGCAGTGTCTGTCCTTGCTCAGAACCAAATCATTCTTCCTGTTTATGCCAAGGAACCACGGCTTATGCTAGTCCCCAAACTAGATGCATCTGACTTATCTACATACTGTCATTTAACAATTGCAGTGACAACTTATTACTAATTGAGTCACTCTCATAATTTTAATTTGTATTCTTATCATTTTCCATTGTCTCCATCAGTTCCAGCCAAAGCATCATCACAAGTGCCAGCGTATCGACCTTTAAACAAGCTCCCCCTGTGATTCTTCTTTCCAATGAAGCTGCCAAAGCCTTCTGTAGCCCATGGTCAGTCTTTAAATTTCTCTGTACACTCCCTCAAAATTATGTCTTCTCTCTTTCTCGTGCTCTCATCTGTGTTGTTCATATTTACAAGACCAGTGCCAGCATCTTACCCATTTTCATAACCTAGATTGGCTTTTAACCTTGCTTAATTGGATCCATTCATTTGCATGGTGTTTACTCGTGAAAGGAAGGTTCATGCCCTTGGTGACATCTCTGCAACTGGAGACAGTTTGGGTTGTTGGAGTTGACATTACAAAACAATTTTGGGCACTGAGTGGACAGAAGTCAGGGATATTGCTAGACATTCTGCACTGCACAAGACAGCTGAACAACAATTCTTCCTGCCCAGATGCATTGCTTCAGCACCTGGGAACAACACAATCCTACCCTATCCACCTGTCTAAGTCTGAATACACGTATTCAAAATATGTCTGTCATAGGCTCTCATTATCTTAGTTATAAAACTTTTCATGTAACTAGCACTGAAAGATTGTTTTATAATCAGTTTTTACTCAAGAATATAAGCATTCCATGACTAGCACTTACCATACTAATTTGCATATGACACCTCCTTAGTAATTTTCAATTAGAGTAAATATGCCATTCTTATTTGTATATTATACGTGTTTGTATTATGACTAAATATAAAGAATCTATACATGTCAAAGTGACTCTAACATTAAATCAATAGCTATGCAAATATGAACTAGTACTACCCACAAAAGGGGCTTCACAAAATCATAGAGAGTGTGTACTGAATCGTTGTGTGGCGTGTTTAGTAATGGCTCAAAGTGAACTACTGTGGGTCAAATAAATGAGGGCTTTATATATTTCGTCCTCATTTATCTACATCATCCCTTCAAAACTACAGTTATAAACCACTCTAAATAATTTCCAGCTAATTGGATAAAATTTACCACAGGTGTGCCCTGGGAATCAGAATTACAGAATAATAAATGATAGGCTTGGATAGAAAAGGTTTGTCTCAGAGCACCGACTGCAGAAACAAAGCACATTTTGTTCTTCTTATTTTTCCAGTGATGCACTCAAGTACATGGAATTTTATATGGTTGCTTTGCATTCATACTGTAATAGATCCCTAAGACCGAGTTCCATTGCAAAGTATTAAACTAAATTGTCCATTATTGTTATTATTTCTTAGTGAGCAGGTTCAGTGCTGATACTGTCTTCAGCATGTTTGTCTTTTGAAATGTATCACGGTACTGGAAGACTACATTTTATCTCAAAAGAATGCTGGATTTGAAAGGCAGTTCCTGAGAATTCCAGAGCAGGACATCACGTCTTTTCTCAAGATCTAGGAAGTAAATATATTTCCCTTGAGAGACTTATAGAATCAGATATAGACATTCACTTCTGCCATAATGGAAAGGGACCATTTGCAATTTGTAAAGAATTGAGCACAGATGTATTCAAATATAACCTTATTTATAGAAACAGGGTAGACAAGTTTGACCATAGATCAACTGTGTTCAAGTGATAACAAAGAAAAATTACTATGCTACCTCACCTCCAAAGATGAGGAAAAAGAATTTATCTTATGGCCTTGAAGTTAGTCAGAGTAACTGAGATGACCTACTCACTGTAGATATTAAATAGAGCTCTCATTATGAATTAACTTTTCTTGTATATTATTCTCTATAGAACAAAATGTATTATGAGTTAAGACCAGGAAAAGAACTTAATAATTTAAATAGCAAAAGGGGTGAATTATTAAGTAGACACAGTAGCTTCAAGCTTTAATGATATTTCTGTCAAGATTTCTATCAAAGATAAATATATATATATATTAAAACTTTACCACTTTTTTTCTACAAGAAAAGCAGGAAATTTGAAATTATTCTGCAAAGCATATCCTCCCAAGAGCATCTGAATTCCCCAAATCTAGGTAAACTTAATCATTCTAAAACAAACAAGAAATGTCAGTTTGTTTCATGATTTGTTCATACTGCTAGTAATTACTGAGTACTTTGTTAATGGCTCATAATGAATTCCATGTGTTTCTAAGAATTAACTTGCTCCCAGAATTATGTGGATTTATTTATGTATATTTAATTAAAAAATTAGCACCACTTTGGGGATTTGTTTGTGTCTCTTTAATATTTCTCAAATTAATAAGCCACCTTAAGCTTTTGGAAAGTACATAAAAATATAAACTACATTTTAATGCATTTGATTTTGAAAATAATCGAGAAAATAATTAAACTTTTGCTGACTTCAGTTAGCAAAAATTTTAAAGGAAATAAAGTGAAGCTATGAGTATGGTCCAAGTTTAATATGTTATTCACTGCTTGTCTTATACACTGTTTCATGTGACTATGTATTTAACTCAGTTGTGAATACTTATAACTTCTCTTTTTATATCATATATTGGCATTTCCCTTCTTGGTTTCACAGTGAAGAATCTTTTTTTAGTGAAGTATGATTTTATTACACTTTGAACCTACAATAATTGAAAATTGTAGATGAATGGATAAATATAATAAGTGAGATAGATAGATAGATAGATGATTGATAGATAGATAGATGATAGATAGATGATTGATAGATAGATAGATGATAGATAGATGATTGATAGATAGATAGATGATAGATAGATGATAGATAGATAGATAGATAGATAGATAAATGATAGATCAATTGATCCATTGATAGATATGTCTACAGATCTTTCATCATATGATTCATAAATTTAGAATGAAGGACAATGTATGTCCTTGGAATTACCTCAAAATAAGAAAGTTGTAGGAAATTATTTTTACTAACAATAGCCTCAAGGCCATATTTTCAAATTGTGTCTCTTAAAGCAAATAAAGAAAGAAAGAAAGAAATACATTATTGTTACTGCTCTAGAGGTGGTGGGGCCTGGGAGAATGGAGCCAATAAATGCGACAGATTAAAATCTCATGTAATAGACAAATTTATTCAGAGCATCAGACAATTTATACTCTAAGGGTTAAAAAGTACCTTTTATTCTCATGTAATAATTGTTTCCTCAGAGGCTTACTGTCTTCATCTGCTAACCTCAACCTTGGCCTAGTCTTGGAAGTTTCTAGCCTCTGTACAATGTAATCTAGGCCTAGAATGTTTTCAGCATCTGAGACTTACTGCTGCATAAGCTAAACTATTCCTGGCGCTTTCGGAACTTGAGAAGCCAAATCTTTTCAGTTCAGACTCCATTTTAGAGATCCTGACCTAAGGTTGAACTCAAGTAAACTAACCTAGCATTAGTTTTCAAGTTGCCTCCCAGAAAAACTGAGCCTAACTCCAGTCTCTAGGCTAATCCCCAACAAGACCAATGTCTCCCAGTTACAGCTTCAACAAGACCAGTGTCTCCAGGTTATTCCCCCAGCAAACCTGCAACCCGCTCCCCAGTTACAAGCCCACCCCCTGCAAAAAGACCACCAATTTAGAGAGGAGCAGAAATTAAGTTTATGGTATGACTCTCAGCCAATTATGTTAAAGGCCACGGTAGCTTTCCGATTAGATGCTTACACACATACTCCCTGTTTCCTGCTTATTGTAAGCCTTGCCCCAATAGACACTCGGGACTCCACCACCATGAAAACCATGCTGCATAATGGCAATGTGTTGTGGGACCCAAGCTAGCTTGAATAGAATAAAGATCCTGCTATGAGTTGTATCAGATTGGCTCCTGTCTGTGCTCTGGTGGATCACTAACATTTCCCTGGCACTATAAACTCTGATTTGCTGGTTCAACTCAGTTGGTATAGCTCAAAACTTCTCTAACTGATGCTAACTGATTTAATCTTGCTTCTCTAGGCTTCCTCTGAGTTGCTCTGCTTGACCTCATACTAACTTTAGCAATCTTCTAATCTTCTTTCTAATCTTTGGCAATGTTCTAATCTTCTAGCTCCTTCTCATTTTTTGGCTTATTCTTTCATAACCTTTAACTAGCTTGTTCTCTCCTGAGCCTGTCTCTGTAAAACTCTCCTGGTAAAACTGCCTCCTCTCTCTCTCTCTGCACTGCCCTTAAGTAGATTCCTTCCTTCTTGATTCTCATGAGAGATGGGCATATCCTGTTCTATCATATCTTTCTCTGATTTTTCACTTTGACTGCCACTCAGTTAGATATCATTATCAAACATGGGTGCTCTCTTCTGCAAAAAACTAGCTTTACCTTCATTGTTTGGGATTAAAGCTATGTAATAATGGTGTATGTGTATTCCAGCTAGAAGAATTAAAGGGCTAAGCCACACCACAATTAGAAACAGGATTTTGTTTTGTTTTGTTTATTTAGTAAATGACACAATCTTGGGGTTCACAGTGTGATCAAACATCTTGCAGCACTAAGGGTTAAAAACAATTACATGAGTAAAGTGTATTATCACAAGGACAAGCTGCAGAAGTAAAAATGTGGTTTTCTATTGGGGAATATACTGGATAGTTTAAACATTTAATTGAATAATACCAGCAAGTAATAGTCAGTTGTCTGAAGTAAACTCACTCTTATCTGCCAAACCTGAGAAGAACAGAAAAACACTTTCCACAAACAATTTCATATTTTGAAAGAACAGGTCACAAGACTTTTTCTTGTCTTGTTTTCTTGGAGTTTTTTGACAAGCACTCAGAAATCTCATATGACTTTGAACCATGTTCTTATAGATTATGAGATATTCTCATTCTTTTTCTAAAATTCCTAAAGATATTATACATCTTTTAAAACAGGATATTATGTTTCCTGGCAGATAAAATATATCCTTCTTCAAGTAATCTCTCTCTCTCTCTCTCTCTCTCTCTCTCTCTCTCTCTCTCTCTCTCTCTCTCTCATTCTCTCTCTCTCTCTCTCTCTCTCTGTGTGTGTGTGTGTGTGTGTGTGTGTGTAAGTAAGTAATCAATAGTATATAAAACTAATCTGTAGTCATAGTCAGTGATATGTCTGTATGGCAAGCACATTTCATTCAGTTTTTTTAAAAAATAATTATTTTTCCTTTATATTCATACGTGTGTATATTTGCATATAGTTATATTTTTAATAAGTTATTGTAGCTGGTAGTAAGCAATTGTACTTAGTAATTCCAATAAGTTTTGTTTTCAGTACTTGAGAAGATTTTCTTATGACTCGATTATTACTGCAATTTTTTCCATTAGGTTCTAGAAGGCTCATTTATACTGGTGAACATTACTTTAAATAATATGGTATATGGCCTTACCCATAAAACTTCATTAAAACATAGAGACACAACCTAATTATTTTATGAACTGCCTAATTAAAAGCTTTTCTTTTTCTTTTTCCAGTGGATCTTTGTCTTTGAAGGGCATATAGAAACGTTTCCTACAGAGTTCCATCAAAGCCTATCAAATATTGTTTGGTTTTATGCTTCTCTCTTTATCTTGCATTGATTCTTCAAACACATTTCATTGTCAATCTGCATTCATCTACCTCACCATAACGTGTAAACTTCTCTGGTAATATATTTCTGTATAACAACTATTCCGTAAATCTTGATATTTTGACTCAGTCTTATGGTCCCAGCATTCAGGAGGCTGAGGCAAGAGAACAACAAATCATAGGTCAAGTTAGTCTGCATATTGTAGTAAGTCCCTGTCTCAAAACGTGTTTGAAATAAAAGACAAAGCAGATCAACTTAATTTCTTATTTTTCTGACAAGCCTTCCATCTAGGCAGCTTATAGGAGGGGCAATCCAGCTTAAACCAACATCAGTCAAGATCAGGAGAACCTACTGACAGTGTCTCATTCACAATGGATATGTCAGTATTATCTGGTATCCTCTTGGATTATACAGATATCCGAGGACCAAAAATTCTCTACTGTACTTGACATGAGGTTCCAAGAGTACTTGTATTCAGTCAGAGAGATGCAAATGAAATAAGTGTTTTCTTTCATAATCTGATAAAGATAGCACATGGTAACACCAACTTTGCAAGTATAAGAGGGACATAAGATCTGCCTAGGCTTCAAGAGAATAAGCTTAGACCCAACAACTGAATGGGTGTATGGCAAGTTCAAGAAGAGGCTGGCGATAGTTGAAACCCTTTCAGGTTATCAGCACAACTTCTCAGCTAGCACTCAGTCGTTACTTCAGCTGTTTCTGACGACTTAACATCACATCTCACACTTAGAACAAACTGAATCTCTGATCTACTCCAACCATGCTACCTAATCATTTTTTAAAAATTCTACCCACTTAATCAGAGATGTCTTATCTATAATGTTTGTATAAACTCATCCAAATTCACCCTAGAGTAACATGTTTGAGTGTTCCAACTGATCTTGGTGTTAGAGTAGGTAATCACAGACAAACATTATATAAAAAGCAAAAACAAAATAAAATATAATATAGTAAAATAATATAAAACAAAATGCAGTTCCCTTGAATCTTTCTGATCTAACAATGTAAAAAGACACTAGCATCCTTAACACTATGCTCAATGCACTGGATCAACCCTCTTGTGTGGGAATTTCCAAGATGTTACAAGAGCTTCAGAATATTGAGTTCATGTCTTTATGCTAATTTCACACTTTGGCCTTCAGCACTCAATGAGAAAAGTTAGAGAGAGCATCAGTGGCTAATTCAGACATGAACATTCATAGACAAGGATATGAACTTCCATTAAACAGGGCAGATTTCAATCTTTCTAATCAAGCCAAAGTTGGTAATACCAAGGAAATAGCAAACTGTATTTTCAAAATGAACACAGTGATCCCAGCTGTGCTGGCAATGGCATATCCAGCTATCTACAATGCTTAGTTCAGATGTCTCTGGATTCAGAGTGCATGCTATTTTCCTAGGAATTGGTCTACCTTTTTAGGGCAAAATGATTTAATAATTCAGAGCAGGGATTTCTAAAATGACAGCTAAGTACCTTCAGGGGACCACTATGTTTGAGGCAAGAGCTTTCATAAAATAAAGATGTATCAAGAGAGTTAAAATAATGCATAAGATTTTACAAGGGAGTTCCAATTATAAGGGTTGACAGATTCCTGCAGTAGAATAAGGACAGAACTCCTAGTAAAAAGCAAGAGGACAAGGGTCATCTATTATAAAGTCTATTCCAAGAAATGTTTTAGGTTATTTGAAATGTTTTTCTTCTCCTACTTTTAATAAACTACCAATAAAATCTCACTCTAAACAAAAGGGCATCACACACATATCAGAATGATGTATTTCCATTTT
The DNA here is from genome assembly GCF_004785775.1 of Grammomys surdaster. NCBI lineage: Eukaryota > Metazoa > Chordata > Mammalia > Rodentia > Muridae > Grammomys > Grammomys surdaster. The sequence continues at coordinate 14,357,664 of NW_021604604.1, read as the reverse complement.
CTTTGAAAAGATAAAAGTATACTTTATTTAAAATATAGTAATTGCTTCCTTCTAGCCTAAAATATGACATATTAAGCAAAAATACTAATCAAGGGATATATGTACATACATTATATCTATTTTAATATGTAGAAAAATTTCAACACTTGTTGAAACTTGAGGCAATCTCTTGTTTTATCTTTTTGTTTATAATTAGCTAGAAACAATTTCTATCATATTACTGTCCATCAAAACTAATGTATCCTTCCTATTTATATAATGTTTCTCATTTGCGATTCAAAAAAGTGGTATCATACAAAAGATATCTGTGAAATTTGAGTTTCCAATTTTAGGTCCTATAGCATATAACCACTGTATATATTTCTATGTAGTAATCTTTTGACATGATTGGCAATTATAGTGCTGTCCATGTTTGGATTACATCCACTTTCCATAAAAAATATGACATCATAATTGCTGGAGGAATAGCTTAGCAGTTCAAAGTGTTTGAAACTGTATCTTATGGTCTGAGTTCCATCCATGGTTCCAAAGAATGAAGGAAAGAACTGATTGTTTCAAGATGTCCTTTGATTTCCACACATGCTATAACATGTAACATACACACACACACACACACACACACACACACACACACAAAAGTTTTTAAAACCTCATTAAAAAGAAACGACAAGAAAATGTACAATTTCAAGAATGTCTTGCAAAGGAAATAAAAATAGATTTTGACCATACTTACCCAATAGTTGCATTGTTTCTTACAAAGTATACATTTGCACAACATTTTTTAGTGCTTTTTGTATTATGACTTGTATTCTGAAAAAGACTTTTTAAATTATTCTCTCACTAGAAGGTATGTGTTCTCATCTCTGGACATCTTATCCAGCACTTCTGATTATTATAAACTTATTTTTGCCACTTTAATGGACATGAACTAGTAACTATGGTTGAAATTAAAATGTCCCAGATTTTTAGTCATGTTGACCTTTGTGTTTTTAAATGTATTCCCATTTTATCTCCTGAAAAATTCATATTCAAGTCCTCTGCTTGGATACTATTCTCTTTTTCTTACTCTAAAAGATTTATTGACCGGGAGGTGAGAGACTCTAAGGACTCAATAGGGGTGATCTTGGCCAAAATGCTCAACACTGTAGAGAGGAAACTTGAAGATGACATCTCTAGTAGATAGACAGGGTCTTGAGAGGAGGGGTAGGGTTACTAAATCACAGAAAAAAAATTCTAACCCATAATTGTTTCTGTCTAAAAGAACTATGAGAATAAAGATGGAGAAGAGACTGAAGGAAAGGCAGTCCAATAACAGGCTCAACTTGGGATCTATCCCGTGAGCAGGCACCAATCTCTGATGCTATTACTGATGCTATGATATACTTGCAGATAGAAGCCTGGTGTGACTGCCCCCTGAGAGGCCCTACAAGCAGCTGGCTAAGACAGAATCAGATACTTACACACAACCATTAGACTGAAGTCAGGAACCCCTATGGTTGAATTAGGGGAAGGATTGAAGCAGCTGAAGGGGAGAGCAACCATATAGGAAGATCAGCAGTCTCAACTAACTCAGACCCCTGGGAGCTCCCAGAGACTGAACCACCAACCAGGAGCATACCCGGGCAGGCTCAAGGCCCCTGGCACATATATAGCAGAGATCAGCCTCGTCAGGCCTCAGGGGGAAAAGATATGCTTAATCCTCCAGAGATTTGAGGCCCCATGGAAAGGGGAGGTCTAGTTGGGGGAGAGAGGTGAAAGTGTCCTCTTGGAGGCAAGAGGAAGGAAGAATGGGATGATGAACTGTGGGAGGGGGAACTGAGGGGGAGCAACAACTGGAATGTAAATAAATAAAATAAAGTAAAGATTTCTTGCAAATAGTTTCTTTAACATGTATGAGTATAGCTTTTAAGATCTGTAAAAACCACTATCTTTTATAGATAGATAGACAGGAGATAGATGGTAGATGTATATACACATAAATCGAAGGTTCATACATGAAGAAGAGATAGTATATTTATCCTATTGTGTCAGAATTATTGACCTTAAATGATATTTCCCAGGTCCATCCATTTTCTTGAAGGCAACATAATTTTATTTTTTTCTATGACTGATTAAAGTATATTTGTATATATTCAACTACCAGCTGACATATAAGAGGGCTTCACATTTTAGCTAATATGAATGATGGTGCAAAAACCATGGTACCAAAGTATTTCTGTGGTATATTGACTCAAAATCTTTAATCATATACCCATGAATGGTATAGTTGGATTAAATCCAGTTCGATTTTTAGTTTTTAAGAAACTGCAAAACTTATTTCATGGTGTTCTGTATTACATCTATCTATCTATCTATCTATCTATCTATCTATCTATCTATCTGTCTGTCTGTCTATCTGTCTATCTATCTATCTATCTATCTATCTATCTATCTATGATATTTTTATTTATCCATAATTTTCTATTAATCTATGATTTTTCTATCATCTATCATCTATTTATCTTATCTATCAATCTATCAACTTACTAACTTATGCTAAATCAACTTCATATTTCTATAATAAAACAGACTTTATCCTGGTATATTGTCTTATTAATTTACTGTTAAAAATCTGCACAAAAATAATACATTTAAAATTTTTACAGCATGTTCATTGGAGAAACGGTTTGTATTTTTCATATGTCCTTTAGTAGTCTGGGTATCAGATATCATAAAATGAGTTTGATATAATGGTCTGTGAATACTTTCTTTTTTTTAAATTTTATCTTTTACTTATTAACTTTACATCCTGCTTACAGACCCCCACCCTGTCACTTCTGCCCATCATCCTTCCCCTATCCTCCCACCCCTTCTCCTCTGAGTGAGTGGGGCCACCCCACTTGCTATACACAAACCTTGGCACTTCAAATCTCTATGAAGCTAGGTGCTTCATCTCCCATTGAGGCGAGACAAGGCAACCCACCTAGAAGAACATATCCTATATGCAGTCAACAGCTTTTGGGATTGCCCCCATTCCAGTTGTTTGGGGCCCACATGAATACCAAGCTACACATCTGCTACATGTGTGTGAAGAGGCCTAGATACTTTGTTTTTATCTTGGAGAATGGGGATTCAGATATAATTCTGAAAAGAGATAGTGGTGACAAGTCCTTTTGTTCTTTTTCTTTCAAATGATTATCTAATATTTTCCCCAGTATTTCATGTGGATCTTTGTTACCACGCTGAGAAAATTACTATTATCAGTTAGCTACTTAGTTTTCTTTTGCTTGAATAAAAAAGGCTACGTCAATTATATTTCTGTTCTTCTGGATTTTTGTTTTGTTTTTTTGTTTTGTTTTTCATTGTGATTGTCAGGCTCATATGTTTTGTGTAGTTTTTCCAATGTCTTTTGTTGTTGTTTTTGTTGTTGTAGAGATTGTTCTTTAATTACATTTCTTCCCTTCATTATCTCTTACCAAACCCTTCCTCCCATAAATGGGTGTTTATGGTCTCCTTAAAGTTTATGGCCTCTTTTTTTCCACTAATTATTTTCATATACATATATGTATTTATATATCCATATATATTCCTAAATGTAACCTCTCCAGGCTTTATAATGCTACTTGTATGTATGTTTTCAGGACTGAATATTCAGCACCGGACAACCAATTGGTATGGTTTTCTGTGCAGTCGGCCCCCTCTTCTGTCCCCAGCTTTCCACGATTGTCTGTATTCCTTGTGAAGGGTTGAGACCTTTTAGTCTTTTCTCTACACAGTTTGGCATGTCATTCTTGTTCCACTTCTGCTTTGCAAGTTATGTTGTTGAGACTTTGCTGGTATGGCTTCTGATATTATGATACAATCTCACTACAACATCAGTCTACTGATCCTCTGGATTTTAAAGCTAACCAAGTGTGAGTAGAAGAATAACTTTAGGGGTCATTTTATTCCTACTTTTTTTTTTCTTAGACCAGTAGTATTTGGTTTTAACCCTAGGTCCCTGAGCTATCTTATCTCAGGATCTTGATCACCAAAGCAGTATCAGGTATGAAATCCTTCTCATGGACTGGGCCTTGAATTATACCAGACATTGTTCGGTGTATTAGTCAGGTTTTTCTAGAGTTACTGAACTTACAGAACATCTCTATATATTAAGAGAATTTATTGTAATGACTTACAGTCTGTAGTCCAACTAACCCAACAGTGGGCAGCTGTGAATGAGAAGTTCAAGAGTCTAGTAGTTGTTCATTCCCATGAGACTAGCTGCTTAAGCTGATCTTCTGTAGAAGTACGTTCCAACAGATGCGCTGGTAAGTAAATGCAAACACTCTAAGAATGACTCTTCCTTTCTCCAGTATCCTTATGTAGGCCTCCAGCAGAAGGTGTGGCCCAGATTAAAGGTGTGTACCACCATTCCTGGATCTAAAATTTGCTTTGTTCCAGACTTATCTTGAATTCAGAGATCTGCTTACCTCAGTCTCCTGGTATTAAAGTTGTGTACTACCTTGCCTAGGCCTAAGCTTTTCTTGGGCACTATGTCTCAAGATCTCTACACCAAGATCCAGGTCAGAAACTTATGTTTTCCAGCCTCAAGATCTGGATCACAGGTGTGCCCTACATTTCTGGATTGTAGTTCATTCCAGATGTAGTCAGGCATATTTTACAGACAAGGTAACATTGTAGATCAAAGATTTATGTGGCTGAGTTGGTGTATAAATTTCTCTTTTGATACTCTCCAGAGTACCTTTTCATAATAAAAATAATAGAACATGGGGGTGAATGTACTACACAGGCACCAGCTCAACTTCTCTATGCTCAGTGAGCTGTGTAGATATTTGCAGTTGGAATTTCTGCTGCACTGTTTTGGCTTCTGGTGAGTCCTAAGAGCTATTTTCATATGAGCAAATGAAAGACGCACACACATTAGCTGATTTTTAACATGCCTTACTAGTTCAGTGGTTGGGCACTTCTAAGCATCTCATGGCTAGCCTGCCCTTCCCGCTGATACTCCTGGATCAACACTTTCTAAAGCTACTTTTAACTTTGTTGCCTTGTTACTTTCTGTGAAGCCCATTGGTCTCTGCTGCCCAAGACACCTCTGACCAGTGCTTCTGGGGACAACTTTCACTTACTCCTACATTTTGGTTCTGTCTGTCTCCCTACCACCTATCAAGGCAATTCTCCCTTTCCTCCTCTGTTATCTTTGCATACAGAACTCTAAGGATCAAGCCCCAACTCTCTTTGCCCAGCCATTGGCAGTATGGCAATTCTTTATTGCCAAACAATTCCAGCTGGGGACAGGTTTCCTTTAGCCTGCAAGCAGGACACTGCAAACAGGGTTTTTTTTTTTTGGGGGGGGGTAATGCAATTAGCAAGAGAACACCTGCCACTACAGATATTGTCTTCAGCAATGGGACCTTGCTATCAGTTTGTAGAGAGCAACCTCTTTTCTTGGCAACATCAGAAAAGCTTCCTCCTGGAGAAGGTGAGAAGAAATACAGAAACCCACAATGTGACATTATGAAGAGACAGAGACCTTGGAACACACTGCTCTAAATAAAATGTCTCCATCAAATCCCTTCTCTCAGAGCTCAGGAAACCCTGGGGAAAAGGTAACAGAAGGATTGTGGGAACTAGAGGAGATGGAGAACACCAGGAGAACAACATACACCTGAATAAATTTCTTATGAACTCACAGAGAGTGAAGCAGTGAGCACAGAACCTATAACAGCCTGCACAATATCTTCTACATATACATTATAGCTTTCAATATAATATGTTTCTGTGACTCTCAATGTGTAAAGTAATATGTTGCTTACTCTTGTGCCTTCTCTTGGGGTTCTTTTACTTCTGTAGTTTTGGCTTGTCTAACTTTGATGTGATGTTTTTTGTTTTATCTTAAGTATTTTATTTTGTTAAATGATAGTACCCACTGTTTAAAAAAACAAATTTAAAATGAAGAGATTAATCTATCAATAATAGCACCCTTAGGATCCTGGTATCTCCCCAAAGCACCTCAAGTTGGGAACCAAACTTTGATTTAAAATAAATATATTCTTAGGAGATATTTTAAGTCCAATCCATAACATCAACTTTCCTTTATATTCCTCCCATATTATATAACAAAATCTTTCTCACTAAAAGAAAATCATTACTTAAAAGGCTTCCTTATTTGTATTTTATGTGAATGAACATTTATCTATATGCATGTATAGGTACTTCTGTGCAGTTTTATGGTGTATCCAATAGTTGTTTAAAAAATTCCTTGGGTTTTTTTCCTTGCATTCTAAGAAACTAGTTAGAAAAAAGCTTAATAATAGTAATAAAAAGTAAATAAAATATTAACTATGTACAGCAGGAAAAAAGCCAGTGTGATAGTGCATTACATAGATAAGTATTTCACTACTGAATCATTTATTTATATATATATATATGGTAAAATTTTATTCAAAACATAGTATCTTTCTATGTATTTCTAGATTATTATTTTTCTTGCTTTCATATTGTTAAGTGAAAGTGGCATGCAGTTCTATTTGAGTAGCAAAATCATTCTGATGTTCTATCAAATTTATAACCACTGTGAATATATTCTGTTATAGTTGATAATCAACTATAACGTAACAAAGGTTAAAGGACAAAACAGTTACGTTTTCTGCTTTACTCATTCCTCATTATTATTTCTCTCTCTTCTGCTGCATAATGGGATGGATCATAGTAGTTACCCTATCTCTGTACTTTTAGATTTTTTTCAACCTAATTTTAATAGCAGTTTTTGAGTGATTTAACAATCCTTCTAGCCCACCACTCACCACAGGTAGTGGAAAAGAAGAGTTATTAGGATACAGGGGAAGTAGGCCTGTATAGAAATTGTTCTTTGAAGCAAATCCCATCTGCATTGTTAGGAAAGCAGCAGTTCAATTCAGGAGAGTCGGAGGTGGCAGCTGGATCCACTCTCAAATAATTCACGAATACACCAACATCCAGTTCAGTAGTGTCCAGATAACAAACATGAATGGGCAGTGGTGGCACGACCCAGCAGAAACAGCAATGCTTCAGTTGAATTGACAAGAGGCAGTAGGACTGACCACGACCACCAGGAGAAACTCTTTGCCCTGTCTCTCTTAGCGAATCAAGATCAGTGAAGACAGAAGACCAAATGGCATTGCAGAGCTAGCTGTACAAGCAAACTCTTCTCATTGTCTGTTGAGTCCTATTTATATATGCTCCAAACATCACGTGTCCTCAATGTGTCTTGCCTCAGCATGTGAGTCTGTCTTAGCAAAACTCCACCTGAGGCTTTATCAGCTGACATCATTCTGCTTTAGGTAAACATCCTTTTACCTGTGACTGCTTCAGAAAATTGCCCCTTCAGCCTGGCGGTGGTGGCGCATGCCTTTAATCTCAGCACTTGGGAGGCAGAGGCAGGCGGATTTCTGAGTTCCAGGCCAGCCTGGTCTACAGAGTGAGTTCCAGGACAGCCAGGACTATACAGAGAAACCCTGTCTCGAAAAAAAAAAAAGAAAAAGAAAAACAAAAAACAAAACAAAACAAACAAAAAAAACCCAACAACAACAAAAAAGAAAATTGCCCCTTCACATGTCTGCCCCAGCAAAACACCATCTAACACAACTGACTTTCAAAAGAAATTGTAAGTTTCCACTTCACATTTCAGTTTAAAATTAATTCATTTATGCTTGTTGTCTTATTAAATAGGAGGACTGCCATCTTTCCTTTCCCAGATTCCAAAGATCTCACATGCAAATAACTCCATTTATGTTTGAAAATCCAATATCTTGTAACATAGTTCTTTATCACTGCTGTCAGCATATCAGCAATTATAATTATTCAAATGTGTTTCACAAAGAGTCACATGACATGTTAAATTAAAACTAAAGAAGTTCATTAAAGTTTAGTTGTAAACTAAACAACAGCAAAACAGAACAAAACTAAAGGTACAGAAATAATAGTAGTTATCCTCTCAGATCACAATAGAATTAAAATATAAATATACAACACAACTATCACTGCTAGAAAGTCTTAAAATGTTTGCAAACCAACACATACAGTTATAAATAAATTATAAATCCAAGAAAAAACTCAGGAACATAAAAAAATATTTTTAGGTACAAATATAAATAATCAAAGCTAAGGAAAATGGAAACCAAATATTAGAAATAAATAGAGAAACTAATACTAATGGGAACCTTTGTTTTAAAATACTGATTAAAAATAATAAATCCTGGACCAATTAGATGGCTAAAGGCACTTTGTGCCAAGCTTAGTTAGACACACATATTAGGAAAGAACTGACTTCTACAAGTAGCCCTTTGACAAACACACACACACACACACACACACACACAAAACACACACACACTTATCCACTGCAGTATTAGGAAACCAGAAGGATGATAGAGAAATACTGTGGACAGTTCATTGCCTTCATATTTCATAACCAAAAAGAAATGAGTCAATTCCTTTAAACGCTCAATTTGTTAAAACCCAATCAAGGAAAAAAGGTAGCATGAGTAATGCCTCACCTATTTAAGATCTATTTAATTTATAATTAATAATCTCACTAAAAAGAAAGTACAAGGCCAAATTTCATTGCTGAATCCTACCAAAGATTTACATTAAAAAACAAAAATTCTCAATAATCTTTTCCAGTAAATAGAAGGTAAGGAGATCCAGAGGAACACATTTCCTCAGATCAACGCTGTTGTAAAACTAAAACCAAATAAGGAATTACAGGAGAAGACAGATATAGATAACATTTCCACAAATAACTTAAATGCTTAAGACTAAAGATTCAATCATGGACATCACAAAAGGAAAACTAAAATTATTAGCAATTTATATCTAATTGTATGAAAAAAGTTATGTACTATGACCAAAGATGATTTATTCCTGCTTTGTAGGGCTACATCAACAATTCTTTATGATTGACTGACAGACTCATGGCATAAGCAAGCTAAATTTAAAAATTTCACTTGATCATCAACAGATTTAGAAAATGTGTTTAATAAAATTAATATGCCTTCTTGTTAAAAACTGGTCTGTGATTAGTGGTGGGGGTGTTGCTCATTGGTAGAGTCCTTGTCTAGCAGGCTGAAGATGGTTGGATTCAGATTCCAGGCATCAGAAAGAAAAAAACAATAACAATATTTTAGAAACAGCAACTTCCTCAACTTGATAAACATCACTTGCAAAGTCCTGCAAAAAATATCAAAATTTAGCATGAAAAAGACAAATATTTGGCTTTTCCTCTTAAATAGGCACAAGTCAAAATGTACCAATACCACTCCCGTTCAATATGCCAGAAATCTCAGATGCTCAAGGCAATAATGGGAATCAGAAGAATGCAAATTCGAAAGAAATTAATAAACACCTTTTTCACAGATGTCTAAACAGAACACCAAAAAGGAACAAAATAACACTCTTGAAGTTAATAATACTTGCAAAGTTACAGGATACAGTGTCATACAAAAGGCTGATGGAGGAGAAGTTAATTCAAAGGGCCTGGGGTTCTGGGTCTTGCTTTTCCAATTGAAGCATTCTCAATAAAACCTAGCATTTGATTGTCTCCTGGGAGACAAGTGCTGAACTCTTGGAATATTGTCCTTGATAAGGTAGTTTTCAGTACTAGGGTCCTGGGGCTATGCTATACATGTTTATTAGATAGATTATGTTAAAATACATTCATAGTACATACCAATATTTATATTCTTGAGGCCTTGAACTCCTTGGTACTAAATTAATTACATAATTTGTTCTTACAAATATGATTTATGATGAGCACATTTTTGGTCAGGGAATTGGCATTTTGCTAAAGCTTGTCATACACGAGCTGCATGCCTGTATGACTCATATCAAAGTCACTGGATACCATGGATTGATGTCATCCTAGAGTTGGCAAATATGGCCACACATCACATGGTGCCTCTCAGAAAATTAAGTCTGTCTGTGAGACTCCGTTAAAGATAATACATATGGAAGATGGTACCAGGTCCTCCAAGGATCACGCCATATGTGTTTCTTTCCTTTACTAATTTTATTCTGTATTGTTTTGCTGTCAAGAGCTATCATCATGATCCTAATAGCTTTTCTGAGCCCTGAGAATACTCATAATTAACTATATTTGGAGGTATTGGGAACTCTCCATGTAGTCTACAGGGAACTATAAGAATATGAAATTGAAAGTGTGGATCAAGTACAATCCAATACAGCAGATTAATCCATCCATAATTACAAACCTGTGCTATAGCTTAAATAAGAAAGCAAAATACAGAGGCCTCATTTAGAGAGTTGTTACTACTCACCTTCACCATATTGTACAAACACATGAGACATCATAGAAAAATATGATATTGTAAGGCAAGATACCTAGAACACAGGAACATCTGTTCCATTTATCCCACTGCTTCTGGAAGTAAACTGTAAACAGTCAGTCAACAGAATTTTTGCATATATATGTTTGTGTGTGTTGAATTTTAGTTTATAAAATTAAAATGTAATAACACCATTTCACCTTTCTTCACTCCACCCCTGCCTTATGTGATCCCCTTGCTCTCTCTTAAATGCATAGCCTCGATTTCTTCATTATTATGACTGGATTTTAACAAAGATCAAAACAACCCAAAGAAAAAAATAGTTTTTCAAAGATGGTGCTGGGATGATGACATATATTATGAGAAAATTAACTGAGATGAGTAATGTTTATATTATACACAGACACATACCACACACATGGATATATATCCATGTATATCCATATACATATACACATACAAACATACATACATGCATACATACACCCCCATATATACATACACACACATGTTCTTATACTATACATATATATGTACATACACACACAGTGGAACATAGACCAAATATAAAATGTAAAAACTATAATATTTTTGGTGAAAAATACAGGAGATATTGAATCTTATGTTGACTTTTTCAATTACTGATAAAATAATGATTATTGGAAGAAATGCAGCGCTTAATTAAAATTAAAACCTTTCAAAAGATGCTGAAGTAAATGAATCTACAAGATGCAAAGTAGAAAGAAATTTCTGCAAAACGAGAAGATGGGCATTTAACATCTGTAAACAAATAGCAAAAATTGACCATGAATATCAATCCACTGTTCAAAGGTTTCCATCTTAAAATAGAAAACATTATGAAGGGCCTGGCTACCTCCCCAAGTACGATAAAGACATTGGAAGAAATCCAGTGAAACGATGGACAATCTCACAGGTATTAAAGCCACTGATGTTCAAACAGGAGGGAAGTGTTCCTACAAAACTGGTTGTCTGGAGCATTTGACAATAATTTCTCTGCTCATGGTGGGAAGCCGAACATCCTTCTTTGCTTGTGACACAGAGCAGAGGTGCAACCCTGGCAGTTAAGTGGTTGAATTCAAATCATAGTTTCTTTTCATCTTTATCATGCAGTCCGTTGACCCGGTGAGTCTGCAAGAGAGAGAGAGAGTGGAAATAGAGAGGCAAGAGATGCAAAGAATGGAGTCAAGACAGAGTCTGATCAAGTCTCATTTACTGAAAGAAAATCATGGGTATATATAAGCACAAGCAGGGGAGTGAAGCTGGAGACACTTTACCATGAGTGCTTTGCAGCTGGGAGCACTAAACAACAAAACAAGATGTTTATCAGAGTGGGCTCAGCTGTTGTAGGCTGCTTTCAAGTCTTTTGTCAGGTTGGAAAAGTATCAACCTTCAAATATAAGATGGCTGCAAAGATTATAGCCGCTTGCTGCTAGGAGTTAGCTCCCAACAGTCCGTCAATCATTCACCAAGACGGTGACTCAGTTACAGTACAGACTCATGAATAAACACCAATGTGCAAGCAACCACAAAACCTTGAGTAGAAAAATAGAAAAGTTATTGGTGATGCACTCTCAAGTGGCCCTTTATTAAGGAAATGAAATAGCAAACAAGCCTCAACAAGGCATGAAAGACCCTTAGACTAAGTGCTCTTGTTACCTCATATAGTCTAGTTTGTAAACAACTGTCTCCTATCCACTTCACACTGGAATCATCATTGTTGTGTGGCCCGGAGTTAAGTGTCAAGACTGAGATCTTACATCTTTCTGATTTCTGCATATGCAATAAGTGTCCATTGTGATATAGTTAAATTGGGTATTAGTCAGACAGAGGAAGTTTGCTGCTACATTCCTGGATGAACAAGAAAGACACGGTTATATGCATCGAAGAGAAAGTGAAATTCCTCCTGAATAATTGAATAATATCTTAATTGCAGTTTGCATAGCTATCATCCAAATTATCATCAAGATAATTCGGTAAAACTTGAGGGCTATGTAGCCCATCCAACCTGACTTAAGGTAAAGGCCACAAAACTTAAGATCTCAAACAAATATCCTCCTTTCTCCTTCAGCTATCCACAAATTTTACAGCCTGTGCACAAATTGATATTGGAGTTGGGAATCCCCAGATAAAGGAAGAATGCCTGGATAAATATCATTTCAGATAGTAGTAATTTTAGTGTGCTTTTCAAATATACTATGAATAGCCTATGATATGTATCAACAATTGATTCAACAAGTCTAATAATAGACAAATTAACAGCAGTTATGTGAATGGATGATAAATCTGTATCCAAAGTTAATCATGAATCTTGTGCTTTAATAGATAAATCTGGTAACCTGGCTACAGAGGTGAAACTTCTATTATGATTGTATTCCAGTGGCATAGATGGAAGTTCAAAAAGTCCACCTTCCTTCTGAAGACTGGGCAAGATGATCCGTCTTTGTATATCAGTTGTCAAATAAAGAAATTAACTGTGATATCTCTTTTAACCACTAATTACGATAACAACTTTGGCTTCACATGACTAAACCCTAAGTATTGATTAGCACCCAAGAGGTGCTGTCCAGTAAAGGCAGGGAAACAGTGTTTGCATTTCATGATAAAGGTCTAGTTTTAGAATACTAGAGCCCATTCCCACCCCATTTGTGAATAAGACTGCATAGAAAGAATATGCACAGGTGTAAATAGAATTCCTGTAGAGCATCAATATTACTGAGAATGCCAACACAGGACAATGACAGCTAGTAATGAGTGTTAGTCAAATCATAGATTTGATAGACAAATGCACAAAAGTCTACCTGGCAGTTGAATATTTTGTCTAATGTTTCAGTGGACAAGCATTGATATTTAGTGCTGTTAATAATATTACCATGCTTAAGAAATAGAATATACCATCAGTATATTAAGGAGAATAAATATAAATATATTTAGAATATAGAATACAGTTAAATCTCAGACTATTTGTCATAAAATATATATTTTAATGTAGTTAGTATACAGAATATATATGCATACGTATTTTCCAAATTATTTATGATAAAGTCTAAATATAATTTTCTGATATGCTGCATACACAAATATATACAAATGACAAATAACTTCTATTACTGATGAGAATTCATGAGATTTTGTTTCTAAATTCATAGATACAGTTCCCCAGATCAAGAAGGGGCATCTAAAACAAGAATTAATTGCTTATATCCCAAAACAGCTTTTGATACAGTTCAATATCATACAAATGCAATATTTATTGAGGTAAAACAAATTAAAAGAAGTTTAAATATACCATCAATATTCTTACCAAATATTTTTGCCACTATACAGAGATTTGTAGGGAAACATTGGACCATATGGGGATAACAGTAAATCAGTATATTCTTTAGAAATCCTACAGTACATTCTGGAATTATTTGAGCACAATAGCTGTACAGTAGCAAGCCATAATCATGATAATGAAGTACTCTGTATACTAAACCAGTGTCAAAACACTTCTCAAAATGCACATTGCAATCTCCAAAACCATAAAAATATTCAGGAGATTGTTAAACCACACCTGATTGGCCATTTAAAAATGTCTTCCAGAATGATTTCATTTCCTGTCTTCTCATTAAATAAGGTAACCTAAATTTTTTATTGAGGTTTTACTTTATTGAAATTATATCAATAAAGATCAGTATGACTTTCATTGGAATTTTCATTACTGAGAGCCTTCAAACAAGAGACATCGAACGCAATAAAGTAAATGCCAGCTTCAATATTTGGCCTAAGTTCACCATATTAAAATTGCTACAGCCTAACAGTTTTATCTTCAGTAATATATTGTAATGATTTCTTTTAGTGTTGCATCCTGCAAAGGTAGAAAGAAGCAAAATGTCTCTAAATTGTATTAGTGTAGCCCTAAACATCACTGTAAGAACATTCAACACATCAGTAACACAGCTTTATGGCACCATCTTAGCTGAAAGGATGTATATGCATATATCTTTTATGGTGCTTTCACTATAGAGAATTAGATATGACTTGTTTGTGCAATGCTTAGTGAGTGAAGATTTCTTTCAGTTGGGAAATTTGTTATTAAGAGTGATTCATCTCACAGGAAGGTATGGCTCCTGACTGTAGCTGGAGTCACATCTCAGAGAAGGTAATATTGTGTTTGGGAATACACGAGGAATTCTGAGACCAATTTCAAAGTCACGTTCTGGGGAAAGGGAGAAAAGCGGAGTCATTTGTCAGACCAGCAAATGTTTTCACAGCCACACACCAAGAACTCAGATAAGGGAACAGCCAGTGATGATTCTCCAACTGCTCTCAATTTTGTTTTATTATGGCTGTAATAACATCTGTCCTTTCTGTTTTAAGTAAGAACTACCAACCATGATGATACCCTTTCATTGCCATGAGGAAATTTTCTTCTGTGTATATGCTATGTTTGTTTGTTTGTTTGTTCGTTTGTTTGTTTGTTTTTTATGGTAACTAAAAATAAGAGAACTTTTGCTGTCAGGTCCATGTAAGTCCTATCAGTTTTCTTCCTTCTTTCCTTCTTTTCTTTTTCCTTCCTTCCTTCCTTCCTTCCTTCCTTCCTTCCTTCCTTCCTTC
>NW_021604604.1:14269622-14342730 GCF_004785775.1 Grammomys surdaster | reverse complement strand
TTCCTTCCTTCCTTCCTTCCTTCCTTCCTTCCTTCCTTCCTTCCTTCCTATCTTCCCTCCTTTCTTTTTTCCTTCCTTTTGTTCTTCTCTCAAAGCCTTTTTTGATATCATGAATCTCTGAGATATCATCTTGTCACAGGAAAATAACAAGCAAAGGATTTCTACGGACTCTTCTGTCTATTGTATTTTCATTATTAGTCGAGCCTTTTATCGTCATTTGGCCTGGACCTGGGGTAGTAAGACCAGCTTATCAACGGTGCATCTACCAAGCATGTGTGATGTAATACTGGTTTCTTATGTGGTTCATAGGTTCCAAATGAAAATAGTTTCAATGCAAATCAATTTTAGATGGGCTTGAAATAATAAACAGAGTAGGTAAATCATAAAGCATCTCAGTGACTTTTTTATATTTATATGCCAGGGTGGGACACGTGGCAAGTAAATTTTCCATACATAGGACTAATTTAATGTTTTAGTTTTGCACATGTATTTGTAAAACATAAGCTCCACTTAAAGCGCTTGAAGAATATGATCCCAAGGGAGATCTGGAGGTAGAAGAGGGAGAGGGGAGATGATGCAATTACTTTATAATCTCAAAAAAGTAAGATTATTATTAAAGTAGAATATGAGCCTGCAACTTGGGGGAAGTAATAATTCAATAATTCAAGTGATCTTCTTCCAGAGAAGCTCAGTTTACGATATAGCATCTACATCAGGTGGTTTACAACTGCCTGTAACTAAAACTCTGTAGTATTTATGCACTATTCTGGCATCCATACACCCTCAAATACAAACACACACAACAACATGTGCACACATTATTATGCATAATATAAGATAAATAAAAAATAAAATATGATTGCAAATTAGAATCTGTTATTTTCTAAATATTTGGACCATGACAAATTTGAGTAATTACATACAGTGATACACTGCTGTAAAACTTGTCTTCTGAACGCAACATAGCTGTCACACTCAGGAGTCATGGCAGCCAGGGATCAAGAGAGTCATCATCCTAACACTGAACAGAGAGAGGCACACAAGTCCCCAATCCTGGCTAACAGATATTGAGAATTGATTGCTGCTGAGGAGAGACAATTTTCTCCAGGAACGTGGTCCTCTCACATTGTTTACCCATGACTGACTGTGTAGCCTTATGCTCAAGTGCACATGAGTAGCAGGAACTTAACTCAGTGGATTACGAAGAAATGTAAAGATGATATGAATCAGGGAATGGGGAGAAGTTGGGAAAACTGGAGGATATATGTGATCAATATATATAGTTATATTTGTATATATACACATATCTACATATGCATGCATACATATGTATGTACATATGTATAGAATTCTCAAAGAACAAAGTCATGCTAATGAAAAACCAAGAAGAGTGAATATATTGTTTTTATCCATCCATCCCAAGGATACTTCCTGAGCTTTTTTACTGATGCCAGGTAGGGCTATATATGATACAGAAATCATCAGTGAACAGGAAAGACTCACTTTCTCTATTAGTAGTCATTCCTACCCAGGGAGAGATGACAGAGGCACAAACCCTGGTGTCTTTGTTGGTTCCCATTCACCTCTTATCCAACCTGTTATGTGATCTCTCATGATCCTGATCATGATCATGTGTGATTATGATCTCACATGAACCTGGAGCTCTCTCAGTATAGAATTTTCCTCACTAGATAAACTCAATACTTGCTTAGTCATATGGTATGTTTACCCCTACCCTTTTCAAATACTGTTGCACAGTTCCCAGTTCTCATTAATATGCCTTCTCTCCAGCACCACGCTAGTGTCTCTTTATTTTTCATCAAAGTATGTATTCATTGCTCATTGGCATATCTTTTTATTCATATTCCCTGCTCCTATTTCTTTGTCTTCCTCTTGATAAATTTTGATAATCAGTCCTAATCTTCTTTCCTCTTCTATCATAATATATCCTTCTCTATAAGACTTTTCCTATAAAAAAATCATAAAGATTTTTTCCTGATTCCATGTTGAAGTTTCCACCAATTTATCACTCACATTTATATGACAACTTTTTTTTTTCCTGTATGGTGTGAGGAAAAAGGCAAAATTCATTTTCCGTTAGAATATACAATAGTCTTTTATGGAGAAGGGCTATGTTGCTCTTCAGCTGAGTCTTTGACATATGAATGTCTCTTGACTTGTTCGTCCATTTACCTTGCGTTTATCATTCTGCTGCTTTGTGAGTGCTATATTATGTTGTTATATAATAGAGTCACTGTGCAGTGTTCATCTTCTTCAACACTGTTGGCTGTTCATAATGCTTCTTCACAATATACACAACAATTGCAATATAAATATTGAGTGAAACTGAGCCATTTAATTCACAATATAGTCTCCAGCTTATTAGGAATTTAAATTTTATTCTAAATGCTGCTTACTAGACATATATTTTTGTTGTTTGTTTATATTTTTGATAATTCTATAAAGATATTTAATTATATACTATAATTATGAATGTCATAATTTTAATTTGTTGTCTCTTTGTAACTAAAGTATAGACATAAAGTGGTTCCTTTCTTATTTTAAATTATCTTCAATATGTCATTAATAAATACCATGATTTCTGAGTAGAAGCATTAAGGCTGTATTCACATTTAATTACAGCTTTATCTACAACTCTTTTGACTTTCTCTACATAGTTGTACAATATAATATAGAAATCATGAGAGCTTACATTTAGTTATCTGTTTTCTGCTTTTAATCATTTTTCTTTGCAGCTATGTTTTGCCTTGCCTACCTAAGTAGACAGAACCCTTGGCTTAGCAGAAAAGGGACAGCAGACATTACTGAAGGACTCTATTCAATTCTGTTACCATCTTATATTATAGACTGCTATTAGTATACTGAGCCTCCTCTGTCAGAAACAAGAACAGCATGGTGTCTTCAAAAGGTAAGTATTCTTTGCACACTTCTGGAGGTTTGAGTTTCAAGTCCAATTATCAGTTATGTTTCTAATGAGTTCCCTCTCTCTCTCTCATTCTCTCTCTCTCTCTCTCTCTCTCTCTCTCTCTCTCTCTCTCTCCTTGATTTGTAGTCTGCCTTTTTGTTGAGTCTTCAGCTGCCCCTTTCTTTCTGTGTCCCATCCCTAATGTCTCTTTCTCTTCCTGGAAAGACATCAGTCATACTGGATTACTGCCATCTTAATGGCCTCATTTTACTTAGTTACCTTTTTAGAGGTTTTATATCCATATATAGTTGCATTGGGAGTTAGGATTTGAACATATGCTCGGAGGTGGGATACATTTTAGTCCATGACAACATTTATATATTGTTAAACCATACATGGAAATACACACTGTAGCTATAGGGAAGCTTGCAGTTGCTCTCTTTCATTGAACTAGGTCTTCCATCTCAGGCAATGGCTCCTCTCATCTCTTCCTGGCTAGCCTATCTAAATGTCTTAGATGGTTGGCTTTAGGACTGCATTATCAACTTTTACCAGATTAGTATTTCCTAACTTATTTTTATTCTTGTATTTGAACTTTACAGTCTTTTAACCATGTATCACTTGAAGGCGACTTATAGTTTCCTTCTTACCTAGATTGGCTATGTCTTGTTATGGATCTTCTTAGTTAACTTCACAGTCTTCCTTATATACAAGTAGTGATATAAAAGTAGCCAGCATAAAAGCAGACATGTTGAAACTGATAGAAGAGAAAGTGAGGAATAGCCTTGGTTAGCACAGGAGACAAATTTGTGAACCAATGGCACAGGCACTAAGATCAACAATTAATAAATAGAATCCCATAAAACTGAAAAGCTTCCATAAGTCAAAGGACATGCAATAGAATAAAACAAAATGGGAAAAGATTTTGACCAACTCCACATCTGATGCAGGACTAATTTTCAGAATATATATATTAAAAAAAAAACTCAGGAAACTAGATATCAAGAAAGCAAATATGTCTATTTAAAAATGTAGTACAGATTTAAACAGAATTCTCAGTAGAGGAAACTCAAATGGCTGAGAAACACTTAAAGAAAAGTTCAATATCCTTAGCCATCAGGGAAATACAAATAAAAACTACTTTCAGATTCCATCCTACACTGTTAGAATGGCTAAGGTCAATAACACAAGTGACAGCTCATGCTTGCAATGGTGTAGGGTAAGGAGAACACATCCTCCATTGCTACCATGAGTGCAAACTTGTACAGCCACTGTGGAAATCATTATGGGGGTTCCTCATAATATCAAAAATCAGTCTACCTCAAGACTCAGCCATATTATCCTTGGGCATATAACCAAAGGAAACTCTATCACAAAGACACTTACTCAGTTATGTTCTTAGCAGCTTTATTCATAATAGCTAGAAACTGGAAATGACCTAGATGTTCCTCAACTGAAGAAAGAATAAAGAAAACATGGTACATTTACACAACAGAGTATTATTCAGCTGTTATAAACAATGGTATAACTTGTATGGTTCAGGAGTCTCAGGTTACATGGAGGTAGGAGGAGAGGTAGTAGGAGAATGGAAGTCTCCCTGGGAGAGCATGCAGGTCAGGGCATCTTGGCTTGTCCCAGATGGCTCGCAGGAAAGATGGATGGGGGAAGGGAAGCTGATCTGTAAGGTTTCAGAGTCTCAGACCATATGGAGATGGGGGAAGAGGCAGCAGGTCATATATAGTATGTACTTGCTTATAAGTGGATATTAGCCATATAATACTGAATAACAATGCTACACTCCATAAATCCAAAAAAAAAAAAAAGAAAAACAAGAAGGAATGTCCAAATGAGGAAACTTGAATGTCACTTAGAAGGGGGAACAGAATTGTCATAAGCAATAGACCAAGGAGGGATTTGAGAAGGAAAGCAATGGGGAAGGAAATGGGGATTCAGGATCACGTGTGGGGGAAAGACAGGAGAGATGGCTAGGTGGCCGAAGTGGAAACCTATGGTTTCTTTGGAAACTCAGTTGTGTTGGATGGTGTTTTGCTGCAGCAGACACAGGTAAAATGATGTTTGCAGAAGCAAGCACTTGAAAGGACATGTGATGAAGGTATTTTTGCCAATGACATGCATGTATTGATTTGCCTTACACTGCATTGTTAAGCTCCATTTGTCATGACTTCATAGAGAGATATGCACCAAAGATACTTCTGGTGGTGTTCTGGTGGCTTCTTGCTGCTTGGTGGGGAATACCCGGGGTGGGGGGCATTTGCTCAAAGGAGAAAGGGTGAGGAGGATGGAGGGATTGTGAAAGGAGGTGGCCAGGAAGGGGGCAGTGAATGGGATATAAACTAAAGAAGTAAAAGAATAAATTAAATAAATGACACTATGAAATTTGCAGAAAAATAGATATTTAGAAAAAAATCATCCCAAATGAGGTGACCCAGAGCCATAAAGATACACATTGTATGTACTTATTTATAAGGAGATATTACCTATTAAGAAAATGATAATCATGCTACAAAACCCAAAGTCAAAAAGGCTATGTATCAAGGACAGAGAGACACATAACTCTCCATGGGAAGAAGTAGAAGAGATTTTGCAGGTGTACTAGGAACAGGTAGGAATGAGAACTGGAGGGATCAAACGGAGTGGGTATAGAGAAAGGATGTGGTGAGAGACAACTGAAATGAGAGGGCATCAGGAAATGGAAATGGAAGTTGAAAACCAAGTTCAGTAGAAACTCCCAGGAATCAGCAAGGACACCTAGTAATGGAATACATAGAGCATGAACCAGTCATTCGCTATAACCAAGCAAGGGTTCCATTCCAAGTACTGGGACAGGAACCCAGCCAAAAAATTCTCAATCTACAATCTATCCTTTCTGTAAGATATGATGGGGCATTGGAGGGACAGATTTATGCTAGTGGCCAACCAATTGTTGTTCTAATTTGAGGCCCACTCCATGGGAGGGAGACCTTACCTGACACTTCTTGGATAACCAGGAACCTGAGGCTGGATAGCTCAGAGACCTAAAATAGAGAAATAAATTCAATAAAATAATTCCTAATGATATTCTGCTGTATATTGGTGTACAATCATCATAAGAGAGGCTTCCTCTGAAGGTTGATGGAGCAGGTGCAGAGATCCACAGTCAAACATTAAGCAGAACTTCAGGGATTCCTGCAGAAGAGGTAGATGTAGGATAGCAATAGCCAGAGGGAATGAAAGACACCCTGAAAATGCAGCCAATAGAATCAACTAATTGGTGCTCACAGGAGCTCATAAAGACTGAACAGGCAATCAAGGTTGTGCTAGGTCCTCTGCAAATCTGTTATGGTGCTTAGTTTTGTGTTTTTGTGGGACTCCTAACAGTGGGAGTGGGGTTATCTCTAACTCTTCACCTGCTCTTGAGACCCTTTTCCTCTTACTAAGTTGCTGTCTCAAGCTTTGATATAAGAGTTGTGTCTAGCTTTATTTTATATTTCGATGTCGTGTTCAAGTGATAACCCTGGGACACCTGCTCTTTTCTGAAGAAAAATGGAGGTGGATCTGGGTTAAAAAGGAGAGGGAGTGGGAATTAGAAGCAATGTAGGTAGGGAAATCAGTGGTGAGAAGCAGTGTAGGCAGGATGTATTGAAAACAA
Organism: Grammomys surdaster; assembly: GCF_004785775.1. Taxonomy (NCBI): domain Eukaryota; kingdom Metazoa; phylum Chordata; class Mammalia; order Rodentia; family Muridae; genus Grammomys; species Grammomys surdaster. The sequence continues at coordinate 14,336,155 of NW_021604604.1, read as the reverse complement.
AATAACAAAAATATAATACAAATAAAATAAATATGTTAAATTAAAAATGCATCAATTTTGCATATTTCTATTATAATCCATATTTTTTAATTTCTGTAGATTCGAGCCATTTTAAATAATTCTGTTATGCATGTTGTACAACTTTTTTACACAAATGTAAAATAATATTTCCATAACATAGTTTAAAAATAGGGTTATTTTTTCGTTGGTGATCTGTCTGCTTATGCATATGTCAAAGCAAATCTTCAATTATACAAAATGTATATTTTACTAACTATCAATATCTCATATTTCTGTTTTTAAATGATATTCTGTCTTTGATTTACTTTCTTTTTCAATAAGCTCTATAATCAATTTTATAATTCCCTATATCCATCATAAGATTCTAACCTATCAATGAATATGCTGATATTAACACAATGATACAACACGTCAACGTATCTATCCATTGAACTTGAGAAAAGAACTTTTACATTTACCCTTTTACCCTCAAAGAGTCATCCTGAAACTACAATTTCATAGTAAGAAGCAACATGGACCATCTTATTTATACAGCCAAGGTATTATAAATAAATCATCAGTTGAACAAACTGTGGCATGCACTAGCAATAAAATATGGAGACAGGAAAAGCATGAGAAAAGGAAAAATATCTCCACCAATATACAACTAAAAGATAACACAAATCATAGATATATGTGAAGTGTTTCATAGGAAAGTCAAGAAATGTTAAAAGAATATATTTGTTCATTTCTTTGTAAAAATCTATCAAGCAAATACAATCGATTGATAAGTCAGAAACAAATGAGAATAGGTGCTTGGAAAAATAGTTGAAAATGAAATGAAGTAAGCATGTGTACAGTGTTTCTTAAATGAGATTACATTTTGTACAATTTTTGACAAATACATAATTATTTATGTATTCAAAATATTTGAAAAAGTTAATTAAAGTAATGTAACAAATGTGATTATTTTTCATCATGTCACAGCTACTAGTGTCTTATTTCAAAACATTTCAATATGTAGGCCAAAATTCATGGCCCTTCCCCCCTTCTTCCCTTCAAACCTTTTCAGATAACCCTTCTGTCTCTCTTTCGAAATTGTGTTCTCTCTCTCTGTCTCTCTCTCTCCCTCCTTTTCTCTCTCTCTCTCTCTCTCTCTCTCTCTCTCTCTCTCTCTCTCTCTGCCATACACACACACACACACACACACACACACACACACACCACACACACACACACACACACACACACACACACACAATCTCTATAATGTTACTTATATGTATGTTTTCAAGGCTATCACTCATACTAAATAACTAGTTGACATTCTCTTCCCTAGGAAAAACTCATTCTCCCTCCTCATCATTCCTCAGCTACCTACAGTTCTTTGAGCATGTTTGAGACCATGTGGGGTTCTCCTTTTTTAATTGAATTCTTTCTATTAATTAATTATACTCTAAACAACTGTCTTCCACCAAATTACCCTTTGCAAACTCAACAGCTGTCAGTCAGACCCAAGCCATCAAAGCCCTATACCATATATTGGTTGCCTCCCATTTACTCTCCCAATTGTCCTTCCTTGTCAACTAGTACATGGTTCATTTCCATGTCAGTACCAGAAGTGTTCTCAGATTTAATGCAGATAACCATTCCTTTGATTCAAAGCCTCCAGAGATAGCCAGTGTCTCTTTGCCTCATTTTCTCCCTGAGCTCCCTAAGAGTTGCCCTTCCATATTTCATTCTGTTCCAGGCATTCCAGTAGCCATTGCTTTCTGAGAATTACCCTGAATTCTTTGTCTTCAGGATCCCATGCATGCTCTTTCCAGTATGCAAAACCTGTGTATATACATAGCTAATGTTAGATTTTCCTTAAATACCTCAAGTGTCTTCTCTAAAATGTCTTGGGTGCTTAATTTCAAATTATAAAACTAGAGTGCCTCACAGCCTACCCACTTCTACATTGCTTTTATCCATGAGAATAATCATGTTTGAATATAAGATGGGATGTTTAATCTGATTTCATTCTTTTCAAGGCACTTATTCTTTCAGATTTCATATTCACACATGACACATTCTGGTCACATTAACTCCTCAAATCATCTTTTTCTTCCTTCTCTTCCTCCCTATAAACTAGCTCACTCTACCCACCCATTCACTTTCAACTCTTTTTCCAATATTGCTTTTGATTGTGCCCTCCTGGCTTTAACTAGTAACACCTGAAAGGACTTGAATGGCACCTATTAACTAGTACAAGAGTAACTCACCAGTGACAAGGTCTCTAAAGGCAGTAACGTCTTTTGCCTCCGTGCTCTGAACTGCCATTAGCTACAAGCACCCATTCATCTGTGATTCACAGTTCAATGCTTAGTCTTTTGCAGATGCTGTGTAGACAACCACAGATGCTATAAGTTCAAGAGTTCCATGGTATGAACAGAGGATATAAACTGGTTTGAGCAAAACCAAACCAAACCAAACAAACAAACAAAAATACATGGGAAGGATTTCTCGTACCACAATGACAAGCATATTATAACAGTAAATGTATAGGATTGCTAACTCCAAGAGTAATATATTTCATGCTGCAGATCACCTTGTTATATAAATAAGTACATCTCAAATCCCAAAGCTCTGGAGTATCTATGGCCTGTGTGACAGCTACAAGAGATATACACACTGCATAATTCTAACTAATATTCTCAAAGAAGCAACATTTTGGAGACACTGAAAAGATTAAAGATGAGTGACTTCAGAGGCTTGAAAAGGAGAGTGAACAGAGCTTAGAGGATAGATGGATAGATAGATAGATAGATAGATAGATAGATAGATAGATAGATAGATGGTAGGTAAATAGGTGATAGATAGACATAGATGATAGATAGATGATAGATAGATAGATAGATAGATAGATAGATAGATAGATAGATGATATAAAGATAGACAGACGGATGGATGGAGGATGGATGGTCTGATGGATGGATAGATAGATAGATAGATAGATAGATGATAGGTAGATAGATAGATGATAGATAAAAAGATGATAGATTGTCATATGATAGAAAGATAGACAGACAGACAGACAGACAGTCAGAGATGATAGGTGATAGGTAGATACATAGGTGATAGATGATAGATAGATAGATAGATAGATAGATAGATAGATAGATAGATAGATAAACTAGTCAAGCCAGAGACTTTGAAAATAAACCATTCTCAGTCAGAAACAAGAAGTAGCCCATCTCCTAAATGATTTTAAAGCTTCAACTTTTGAGGGGGATGTTAAGCAATTAGTTATAGCCCAAGAGACCTATCCCTCCTGATTCATATGTCACCTTACCTCCTTTTTTGCCTGGAAAACAAGAGCAACACTTGTTTTCTCGTAACTTACATTATTTTTCTGGAATACTCACTCTAACAGTGATTTGATATAGTGAACATGGTCCGTCCTTAAAATAAATGATCCCAGTTACCAATTAAAAAGAATTGCTTGACATGACATCATTTCCATGTAATTTGTTCCTATTTTTGGTAACACTTATAAACATTGGTAACCACGTCTTTATGCACAGGTGTTTCCTAGCTGCATATCAACTCTTTACTTGGTAAAAAGACACAAACTAGTTAGCCACCATGGGTACAATTATGTAGAAGTCATCTTCCATAGACCATTTTCAGTGAATTAAAAACAACTCCATTTAAAATGATCTCCTGAGAGCTTATAAAATTCTCTCTGTCTCTGAGAAACTTGAAAAGTAACAAGCAATTCATTGCCCTTCTCTGAGGGGGTCACCAAGCAAACGATCACAGGGGCTCAGGGGTCTGCCTTCTGATCTGGTTAGAGAGCTTCCATCAAGGAGACTCTGTCACAGAAGCAGGACCAGGAGCAAGAAATGTGACTGCTGAGAGGTTTCCCTGACAGCACACGAGAGAGAGAGAACATTTTTACTGAAATTTCAAAGGTTAGAAACTGGATTTTGAAGCCAAAGACACAGTGTAGGCAAAAGTTTCTTTTATTTAACTCTACGTTGAACAAGTCAGTACATGTTGGAGTCATGCAACCATCACTGATGTCACACACTTCAGAAACAGGCCAAATCATGTTTCTTATAAAGCAATCTAATAGTCATTTTTGTTAGCATTTAGAGAGGAAGAACGAGACAGAGAAAGAGAAAGAGTGAGAGAGACAGAGAGAGAGATTGAATTTGAGTGCGTAATGTAATTTTTTTAAGAAAAGGAACTCTTTTTCTAAGACATAGGATATGTTCTAGTGGGTATAAATGAGCCTTAATTTGTACTTTATTGATTTTCTTTGAGACAGAGTCCCATGTATCCCAGACGTCATCAAGTTTGCTATGTAGTTAAGCTTGATTTTGAAAGTCTGCTCCCTTTGTCTTCACTTCCCAGGTGCTGGGATTATAGGCACAAGTTATCACACCCAGTTTGTGTAGTGCTGGAGACCAAAAGAGTGGCTTCCTGTTCACTAGGCAAACATTCTCCCAACTAAGCCACATGCCTATCCATCTACTTCATATTTCCATGTCCTGAAATATGTGTGTGTGTGTGTGTGTGTGTGTGTGTGTGTGTGTGAAAATAGGATCACATTACCAAGTTTCAGAAGTAAACCATTGCTACTACATTTGTCTGCTGGTTTTTCATATTTTGAGAGTAAAAATATTATAACCCATTACTTGAGGCACTGCATTTGCATTCATTATGAGATGTTATTTTGTAGATGAAGAAAGTCTTCCAAAAGTGTTAAGCGAAAAGATGACTCTTATCTTGTGATGTTTTTGGCATTTGCTCATGAGATTCCTAGATGGCTCTGTACCATCACGGACAGCTGCTTTGGTAAAGACTTAAAAAGGATGGCTTTATTCTCAGTAACAGAAAGAGACCATAAAAAGTTAAGATAAAAATGTCGTTTTGCTCCAGTCTGGCAAGCTGCAAAGTTTGGGAGCATGGTAGTATTTGGTGTTCAAGTCCACCTGTGCAAAGCATGGTGTCCATTAAACATTCCCCCCTGAGAAGACTATACTGAACAAAAGATTATCATATTCAGCAGAGTAAAAGGGGCACATATACATCGGTTAATTCTCTTTTATACTTTTTAAATGATCATAATGCTTCTTCCACAGTTATAATATTTATAAGAGGGCATCATCTGCCAACTAGTAAAGATCATAATTATGTCAACCCATAATGTTAATCATTTTTAAAAACATGGATTGAAAGTTTTATAGTCAATGTCTGAGAATACTTTAAGTTAATTTTGAGTGGCAAGTTGTTTTCTTAACATGAGTTTTGCTCCATGCTCAAAAAAGTTTTAATAAAATATGATTTTATCATCATTTTATTGTGCTTAACATAAATAATTTCAATGTAATTAAACTGAAAGCCTTGACTTTTCTTATACTGCTTTGCTTTGAGAATTTCCAGGGTTACTTTGCTGGCATCTTTGTACAGTAGATATTTACAATATCTCTATTTGAATTTACCACACATATGGGCAATGAGCTAAGAGGATATTGCAGGAAGCCAAGAATTGATTGTTATTATATCATACATTTCTGTCATGAACACCTATGTTTGTATATTTTTCTGTTTGCCCTAGTATGAGTGTTTGCTTTAAGGTTCAGAGGAAACAAGGGTTCTCTGTGACTCTTACAAGTTTCCTCGTTCATCACTCGTCTTATTGAAACCAGAGCAGAGAGGAGAGCTGGAGGGTTGACAGGATGCTGAATGGAAGAGCCCATAAACGAAAAAAAAATACTCACTGTGGAAGCTGTAGCATGTCACAGTGTGTCCCACACTATACCCTGTCCAAACTTCCTGACTTGCTAATGCTCACTGCTATTAAGTCATTGGTTTAGTTTGTGGCCTCTTGCTTCTGCAGCACTAAATAATGAATCCTCACTAGGACTGCTCTTGGTTATCCTGTTGTTTGTTGCCCTGTGTCCTGGAGATCCTGCGTTTTTCATCTGCAGGACTGGCTCCTTCACCCACTCCAGAAGGTCATAGATGGTGTAGATGTTGGATTGACGCAACTCAAAGCCCCCATATCTGGGCCTACGGGGAATCTGAGCTTATCAGCTGCCAGCTCTCCAGTACCACACTACCAGGGCAAGTTCTCTAGCACTGCCCCAGCTTGCTCAACCACTGCCAAATAGTCAAATCCCAATGGTGAGGGCCAGCTCTGACACTCTTGTGCCCTTGGGGCCAGATCACTTGTGCTCTTGCCTGTAGGGCCAACTCTATTGTGTTCCCCAGGCAAGGTACAAGGCCCACTTTCTTGAGTGTTGCAGCCAGTAAGGAGCAGAGACAGCTCTCCCACTTGCCACAGATGACAAAGGGCTAGAGGAGAGCAAAGCATCTCTCCCTCGCCACACCACCGCTCGACAGGTAAGTGTCAGGGATTTCTCATTCTCATACCTTCAGAGTATGCTCATCCACAAGTCCATCAGGGTCAGCTCTACTGTGCTTCCTGAGCAAGGTGGGACCCTGCTCTACGGAATACTGTATCCGACATGGGGCAGGGACAGCTTTCCCATGATGCCCAGGTGAGGTTTAGGGCCAGCTCTAAAAGGAAGCCGCGGCGTGTGCTGGCAAAATCCGCCATTGCAACATGGCGCTGGCATCCGGCGCTCTTCCTAGTAAACAAGTAAACTGCGCATGTGCTATGGTAAAAGCGCACCAAAGTCAAAGCCCATCCCACGGCGTTTTGGCGCACGAGTAAGCAGCCAATCAAAGGTGAGCACACCGCTCTAAGGGTATATAAACAGTGCTTTTTCCAGGCCTGGGGTCTTCCACCATTTTGTTTTGGAATAAACGTTTTGCTGCAGAAGGATCCTGATGTGTGTCCGCGTGCGTTCTTGCTGGTGAGACGATTACACGCGCGTCACACAGCTCTGCACAGCCCTCATTCACATGGCCCCAGACAGCAGCCATTGATGTGCACCTGGCCTATATGGGTAGCAAACACCTGCTGCCGCAGTGCCTCAGACCCAGACATGACCCTCAGTGGTAGCATGAACCAGGACCACATCTTGGCCTTAGGTTGCATAGTCGACTACTCATATCAGGCTGTTCCTCACTACCCTAGAGTCTCAAGGTCCGTCTCTCTTCATTGTACTATATACATCCTTCTGCTTCTACATCCTTACATCTCTTTATGACTAACTTGTTCATCTTAGTGGCACCCGAAGTTTCTGGGATCATCTTAAGAGTGCCGGCAACAGTGCTGTGCCCCACCTATGCCATATAGCAGAGGACAGGGGTCATTGTGGATGTGGTCTTCTTAAACAGGCTTAAGTGGCACCTGGAAAGGGTTGCCTCAGGACTGCATTAGTTCTCACTTCTAAGAGCCACACTCCAATATGTTGTTTCAGGGTAGGCTGGCTTTGAACTCATGGGCGAAACACTCTTGCATCCACTGGGATTATAGGTGTGTACCATCACAGTTGGCTCCAGCACTGTCTTCTGCTCAAGGAATATATAAATTTCTAAATGTAGCCTGTCAAATAACAAGTTAACATTAATTTTAGCAAGATTTTATACAATGAAAAACACTAATGTTTATTTGACTTGTATGTGTTAAACATATAGACAAAGAGCTATAAACACATAAAATCATAACTTTAAAATTGTCTTTTCAAGTTAATGCTATTAGGAGGTCAGACTGTGGCCCATGTGCCAGACTTTGAAGATGCAAAGCAATCATATAAAATCTCCCTTCTTTCAAGCTTCAAAAATTTAAGATCCTTAAAAGTGATGTACCACTTCACTTAAGTCCAAGACTGATAAATTGTCTATCATGTGACTAGTGTTTACTAAATGAAACAATAAATTAAATTAAGAATCCATATTTCAACTACATTCTTACAATGACAGAGTAAGATACTTTCTTATTTTCAGCATTGAAAAATAGTTCTACTAAACAAATTTAATAGTAAGACTTTTGAATACATTACATGGATTCAATGATTCTCTACAATTAAATATCAATATGCTAAATAAAACCCTATATAGTTTTTATGCAAAGTTTTACACAATCAGGAATCTTACTAAAGGACCATGTGAATATACTCATTTATTCTGAAATGTATTTTCTTAGAAACGAGAGTCATAGAAATAAGCACATGTAGGAAATCCTCATGTGTATATAATTAGACAATTAACACAGTAATGCTTTAAGTGATCAATTATGTTATATAGAATACTTTGGTGCTCCTCTGAAGTGACCCTCTTTTGTGTGAAGCAATGCAATACTTTCAAACATCCTCTTGTTATCTAGCAGAGGACCAAAGACTATAAACATACCTGTCCTTTTGTTGTTGTTTTTCAAAAAACAACAACACTAAAGCCACTATGCAGGGGTGAAATCTTCTTACTCTGATAGTGTTGTTCAGATGCATAGTCAAGGCTAGTAACCAATTAACTTTATTTTTACACTAAGAAAAATTCCCCTCTATAACACACACACACACACACACACACACACACACACACACACACACACACGCCAGAAGCAAATTAAAGAAGTAAAGTTTATTTCGGCTCATAGCTCCTAGAGAATGTCTTCAGTCACATGAAAAAGCTGTGTCACCAAGAGTTAGCAGCAGCTGGACACCTATAAGCAGCAGAGAGTCAGAAATGTCTATGGTCAGCTCACCTTCTCTTTCATTCGGCCCTGGAAATTAGCCAATGGAAGAGTGCTACAATTAATGTGAGTCACCCACCTCAGTGAACTAATCTAGATAATATCCCTTAAACTAACCAGAAGATCCGTTTTCATAATGACACCAAGTCCTATCAGATGAACAATGAAGATAATCCATCACTCACATTAAGCAACTCTTCTTCTTGTCAACTTGATGCCCTCAAACATCACTTTTGAGTCACATCTTTCCTCCTCTTATCCTCATCATTTTTTCCTCTTTTTTAAAATTTTATTTTATTGACATTTTTATTGGATACTTTATTCACATTTCAGATGTTATTCCCTTACCCCATCCCCTTTCCAGCCCCAGAACCCCCTATCCCATCCCCCTCCTCCTGCTTCTATGAGGATGTGCCCCCACCTACTCCCCACTCCCACCTCCCCACCCTTGAATTCCCCCACACATGGGACCAAGGATCTCTCTCCCACCTATACCTGACAGGACCATCCTCCCTTACATATACAGCTGGAGCAATGGGTCCATCCCTAAGTGCTCCCAGGCTAGTGGTTTAGACCCTGGGGGCTCTGGTTGGTTGGTATTGTTGCTTTCCTCATGGGGTGGCAAACCCCTTCAACTCCTTCAGTCTTCACTCTAACTCCTCCATTGGGAATCCTATGATCAGTTCAATGGTTAGCTGTGAGCATCCACCTCTGAATATGTCAGACACTTGCAGACCTCTAAGGAGACAGCTATATCAGGCTCCCCATCATTCTTTACCAGAAATCTCGTGATGATTAACTGGTGATGGTCCTTCCTCCCTTTCCCATCATTTTGCTTATTAGCAGCAACCTTGACATTCCTTAACTTTCAAAAGTGTGATTCCAGGGCATCCCTCATTAATATATCCCTATTATATCAACAGCATTCTTCCTTTGGTCTCTGTTGCCCAATCTCCTTTTTACTAGGTTGCCAGTCATTGGAATAGGGCTCACCATCTTCATCTTCAGAAACACTATTTCCAAAATGGTTACATGTAAACGTTTTGGAGAAAAACACTATTTAAAACAATGCAATCTGGTATTGTTACATGCATATAAGCATGCACACATGCACACACACACACACACACACACACACTCCTCTATTTTAAAAATAAATTACTTTTTACACTTTTCCCTCCCAAGACTCAGTTTGTATTCTCTTGTGGATAATTTCATATCTACTGAAAACCATATCGTTAAGTATGATTTAAGAGGAGAGTAAGCAAAGTAGGTCCCGTGTGTCAAATATGGCCTGCCACTTACTTTTGTAAATAGTTTTATTTGTATATATCCATGTGCAATCACTTACACATGGTTTATGTCTGCTTGTGTGTTATATCTGCAGAGTAATTGCCAGAGAGGCTCTCTGGACCACAAAGCCTGTACAATTTACAACCTGGCTCTTTACAAGAAAAAAAATCATACTTTGCTTTGTATCATCAGGATTCGAAATTGGATATAGAGAAATGTTTCAGCTCAGCCAGTGACAACTGATCAAATAACATGTTGGCTGCATGATTTCATAATATTCATAGGTCCTAGGGTATTATCACACTGGGGTGTTCATTGCCATGAAACAAGGAAAAGTCAGAAAGGCCAAGCTAATTCTGGGAACCTCTCTAGTTTGGAGGGTGTTTTTACCTATTATGAGCTTAGATGGAATTGATCAAGGCCAAGGGTTTTAAATAATATCAGGAGAAGCAAGCCAGGGACACAAAGGTAGAGGATTGAATTTAAAGATGTAATATTTTACTTAGATAGAAAAGTAGGAACTTGGTTTAGAAAGCAGACAACACTATGAAACAAAGATAAGCTAATGATAATGAAATAAAATTTGATAACATAATTAGTGTTTATAATCTTTATGAAATGATGATTTTTGAAGAGGCATGAGGCTAAAAAAAATCTTTCACATTTACTTACAAAATCTACAGACATAGAAAAGTGATTGATTATAATCACAGAAATAATATGAGAATGATATTGTAGTACCCACAGAGCATAATCTCAAGAAGTTCTTGAGACGTGGCATTTCTCCCTCTTTAGCAAGTCAGGAAGCAAATTCCTGGAAGAGGTATCAGGATCAAGGTACTCAATGGGAGACAACAGCAAGACTTGAACCTAAGTGAATCTCTGCAACAGTGGATTTTATTCCATGTTTCCTCAGATGTGTGCCATAGAAGGAAATAGGTAAGCAGAATGTAAAGTTTGTCTATATAAGTTAATGAGGAAAGAAAAAGAATTTTGTCTATAAATTGATGGGGAAATGAACAGTAGACTCTAGTGCTGTGACTTATTTGTCTAGAAGTATCTTTTCTCTGGATCACGCTGTTATCTCCCACAGGCTTCTAAATTCTCCAATGTCTATGTGGATACTGAACAATGCCAATTAAAGTGTCAGATAAAGACACCTGCTGTAAAGGGATGCTTGGAGATATCACAGTCTTTTTTAGTCCTGATTAATGGACTACTGATAAGAATTTTAACTGATATAGGGGTACTCTGGCTCACCATCCTTATCTTATCAAGAAGAAAATAAAAGCTTAGTGTTTTCTTTCATTTTTTAAAGAGTATTGAAGATCTGCCTGGTACCTGATCCTGCCCTTTTATGTCAGGCACAAACTCAGGTGTCTGCTCTCCCTGCTGAGTAGTGTCAAGGGAAGAACGGGTTACGTCTGGTCTAATCACTATGACAACTGCATAGGATTCTTGAGATGTTTAAATCAGCTAATACTTAGAATGTCTCTGAAACAATAGCTGGTACATGGTAAAGCTTATCACCAGCTAGGGAGCTCAAAAAATAACAGAAGACATAAGCTGGCAAGGTAAATGTGATTTGCAGAGAATCTAAAGTCAAGGCAAATAAAGGGGAAGATACCAAGAATACGGATGAAGTGCAGCTTCTGGGTCACTTTGTTACACCCTGAGGCACAACTCTCTTGAGATGTTCTCAGTCCACAGGCATCTTATAGCATCTGTCTGTCAGTGTTCAGGGGCCCAGTACTCCTGTGTAGAGCAGAACAACAATACAAGATGACTTGAGAAAGTGGTCCATGTTTGCTAGAACAAAAAGAAGTAGGAAAGCATCCACAGCTCTCTTTCTTGGATGCATTTTTATAAGAGGTAATTTAGATGCTACAAATGCAGAGTTTCAGTTCCTGTAGGAATCTTTACGTATAGCAATGGATCACCAGAAAAATAATGCACCATTTTCATCAGAGATGTTCAAGTCATAGTACTCAGTACTTATGACTGGGTGAATTCACATGGCAAAGGATTTGAAGGTCTAATTAAGTTTAAGACCTTGATATGGAAAGATTATTTGGAATTGCCAGCTATGCCCAATATAAATTTAAGATTCATTTTGAGAGGAAAGTAGGCAGGAAAAGCTAGCTAAAGGCAAGAAGAGAGGAGTAATCAAGAGACTAGCCACTCTCAGATTTGAAAGTGGAGGGAGGGTTCCTTACCCAATGTAATAGATTATTCTCTAGAAATTCCAGAAGAACACAGTCCTAATACCATGATTTTCATCAAGTAAACCCTACTATGAACTTACAGTATTCAGGTTTAAGATAATGAATGATTACTTTCTTAAGTGATTAATCTGATGAAACATCAAAAGAAGCTTCTCATTTATTCTGAAAAAGTAAATTATTGTCTTTCCAAAGAAGGATTTACTGTTCTCTGAGTAAGAACTTCAAGTTCCTGTTCTCTCCAAACCATGAAAAGAGTCAAGCATTAAAGTACAGCTACGGTGTAACGTCCACACCAACATGAACAATTCTAGAAAGCAGTGTGTGATAAAGAAAATAAGGTCCATACTAACCTACAGCATTGGATATACACAAACATTTTCTTCTGTAAAAGGATGGGAGCAGAAGCTGTGGACGGACTGAAGAGAAGTTACTCTTTATATCTTCTTTTGTATACTAGGTTTATGGGTGTAATATAGCTGTCACAATTTACTGATTTCTACACTTCATTGTATGAAAATGACACTTCAAAAAAGAGATCTTAAAAATCCAAACCAACACAAAATAAAACAAAAACAATTAAAGACTGTTGAGAGTGATCTCTCCCTATAGAGTCCATAATGATGCTCATGATGCTCCAGCTTTCTTCACTGTTCACCCACACAGACAACAATTCTTCTAACATCTGATTGACACAGAAAGACATTGTCCTTCAATTTAATGCAATTTATAATGGCAATCAGATAGCCATCAGATGTGATATTTTAAACTGAACTAAAATCTGGTAAGGTTCATGCTTCCACGTTCTTTGACAAAAATGCAGTCACCTGACATGCACTTTTGTTGTCCTAGGGTGATAAATAAACCAAGATGCATGACTTAGTCTGAAGTCTTGACCCTAGCTTAGGAGTTTATCTGACTGAATACTTTCAGCCTGACAAGTGCTGTCACTGCTTTCTTCATCTGGTCCTGCACTCTGAAACTTATGAATGGAAATAAAATGAGAGATGAGTCAAACATGGGGAGGGACTGGAGCACAAGACTTGCAAGATTTGCAAGGGTGTCATGATCAAGTTCTCACTCCATGTAGATGGGGTTGGGTATGTGAAATGTAAAATTATTTTACTTCTCCCTGTTCAGTTCCTAAATCCATGCCAAAGAAGGAAAAGTAAGAAAGGAAAGTCAGAGACTTTTTTACTTCATTTCTCACAACCTGCCTTGGCATTCATATGACCAGTTTCAATTCAACAACCACTCTCATCATTTTAGATAATACCATCACGTCTTGATAGCATATACTCTGGGTGTTCTTACCTATGTTCAAGTCAAGCTAACAAAACATTAATATCTTGTCAGAAAGCCAAAAAAGGAATCATGTCAGTCACTATGATATGGTGACACTGTTAGCTGCTTAATAGGACTATTGTTTATTTGTTTTCTTGGAGACAGCACTAACCTATGCATCCCAGACTTGCCTTGAACTTTGTATGTAGCTCAGGGTGACTTCAATCCTGCTATCCTCTTGATAAAGGGCTGGACTTAAAGGAGTAAACTACCATAACCAGCTTATTTGAATTCACTTTTAAAGCAAAGGGTGATGTTTTTGTATATGGCAGAAGTGTGTACGAATTAAACCTGCTAAGAATGACTTCAGTAACTGCATTCCTTCTCATCATTCCACATACTCTGTGTTATTATGTTGTTATTATTATTATGTTGTATAATATTATTATATTAACTTAATGCCACATCCCCCTTCTTCATCCAGAATTAGCTCTACAGACAGTCACTTCAGACCACTACCAACAGTTTTCATTTGGTGTGCATCAACCAGAAATAGGTTGGGTCTGTAGGATTTCTTTGTTATAAGTGCAATATGACTGCCTGTCCTATCCCATTCCTCTGTGACAGACTCTCTCAACCTTTGCACAAATGGCATTTTGAGAGAGATGGATAATTCCTGTTATGCATGACTGCCCTTTGTACTGAAAGATATTTAACATCTTCCTGTCTTCTACTCATTAGACACCTGGAACGCCTCACTTTCTGCCATGTAGGGGCAACTGCAAATGCATTTAAATGCTAAGAAAAGTATCCTGGGAAGACAACCTACGTCCAGTCAAAAAAATGCCAATGTGTCAAAAGGAGGCTAGAAGACAACAGTGGCTCTGGGTACCAATTTCATTCTAATACTACTGCATGGTGGCAAGAGAGGGGATATAATGTCCACAGAGAGAAACAGCTCTGCCTGAATTAAGAACTTGCAATAACCCAAAAGAACCTTCCCTTGGAAGCTTAAAAATGCTCAATGCATATGCAAGGAACTCATTTCTCTTTTCATTTCACACTGACTGATTGGGAACCAGCAGCTGTGGTGAGCACTGCACTCAGCAGAGGCACACATCACTGGGTTGTCAGGCTACAGAACTGCCAGGTGGCTCAGGATAGGGTCTGGTGCCACTGGTGGGGCAGTCATCATCAGCAGTGAGTCAGGGATACTGAAGCGCTGACAGTAACACTGGAGGCAGAGGGTCTGGAAACAAGTTCCTTAGACACTTCAAAATAAGAATGGCTGCTGTTATCTCAGACTAGGCTCTGGTCCCAAAGCAAGCTTTGATCAGCTAAAGGGATAATGCAGGGTAGAGGTAGTGCTACGGAAGGAACAGAAGTCATCTGCACTGAACATGAGTGACTGGGCTTCCTAAGCTGCCAGAGAGAAATTCCTGAAGAGATGGGCAGCTACATAAGTGATTACGGAAAAATGGAAAGGCAGATTCTAGGCTTTATACTTAAGAATAACTCATATGTGATGGCAGATGCTGGCAAGGATATGGAGAAAGAGGAACACTCCTCCATTTTTGGTGGGATTGAAAGCTGATAAATCACTCTAGAAATCAGTCTGGTGGTTCCTTAGAAAATTGGACATAGTATTACCTGAGGACCCAGTTATACCACTTCTAGGCATGTACTCAAAAGATGCTCCAACATTTAATAAGAAAACATGCTCCACTATGTTCATAGCAGCCTTACTTATAATAGCCAGAAGCTAGAAAGAACCCAGATGTCCTTCAACAATGGAATGGATACAGAAAATGTGGTACATTTACACAATGGAGTATTACTCAGCTATTAAAAATAATGAATTTGTGAAATTCTTAGGCAAATGGATGGAACTAGAAAATATAATCTTGAGTGAGGTAACCCAATCACAAAAGAACACACATGGTATGCACTCACTGATAAGTGGATATTAGCCCAAAAACTTGAGATACCCAAGCTACAACTAACAGACCACATGAAGCTTATGAAGAAGGAAGACCAAAGTGTGGGTGCTTCAATCCTTCTTAGAAGGAATAGCAAAATACTCAAGGGAGCAAATATGGAGACAAAGTGTGGAACAGAAACTGAAGGAGGGACCTTCCAGAGACGGCCTCACCTGGGTATCCATCCCATGTGCAGTCACCAGTAAGTGCATGCTGACAGGAGCCTGATATAGCTGTCTCCTTAGAGGCTTTGCCAGAGCCTGACATATACAGAGGCAGATGCTCACAGCTAAACATTGATATGATCAAGGGGTTTCCAATGGTGGAGTGAGAAAGAAGTCTGCAGGAGCTGAAGGAGTTTGTGGCCCGATGGGGAGAGCAACAATACCAACCAACCAGAGATCTAACCAGAGATTCCAGGGTCTAAATCACCAGCCTGGGAGTACATAAGGAGGGACCCATGGCTCCAGCTATACATGGAAGGGAAGATAGCCTTGTTGGGCATAGGTAGGAGAGGAAGTCCTTGGTCTTGTGAAGGCTGGATGCCCCAGCGTGGGGGAATTAGAGGAAGGGAAGGTAGTAGTGGGTGGGTGGGGGCACAACTTCATAGAAGCAGGAGAAGGGGAGATGGGACAGGGGTGTTTGGGGGGGGGATAGGGAAAGGGGATAACATCTGAAATGTAAATAAATAAAATATCCAATAAAAAATAAAAAATAGTGTAAAAAGGAAAAAAAAGAATAACTCATATAAGGGGCTGGAGGAATTATGCACTGGCTTGGAGTCACAGAGGATCTGAGTACAGTTTCTAGGACCCATAACAGGTGGTCCATAATTTCCTATAACTCCAGACCTATGGGATATGATGCTTTATTTTGTCTTTCGTGAACTCTATACCAATGGACACACACCACACACACACACACACACACACACATGCACACACACACTACCACCACCACCATCACCAACAACAACGAAAACCCACCATAACCTATAAGCTTTTTAGAAGAAAAGTCCATTTTAATTTGAAGCCACAGTTTAGTAAGAACTAGAAAAAATACAGTGCAATATGCAAATCAGCACATTCCAATTTAAAATAAGTATTTTTTTGTGCAGTAGATGCTGCATATATAAAATGACAGAAGTTAGAACTATTTCCAAAATAAATGAACCCTAGAAATAACTTTAGTCACTTCACTATACCTTGTCCCTGTGAAAAAGAAAAAAAATATATCAAAATTGATTAGTAAGTCATGGTTTTATGTCTTTCCTCATTTAATAAATTTATTCTAAAATGGACTCATGGCCTTATCGCTGTCTGTTTGAAGTTCACTTGTTCCTTTGAAGGCAAAATGCAATTATTTATCAGTGATTAGGTTATTCATGAGGCTTGGCATGGCTTAATTTATAATTAAAGTATAATGGGCTCACACATGGAATGTTAAGATTTTCTTAGCACTCAGTCTATTTTAAACTGAAGTGCTCAGATACATTAGGAGGATCACAGCTAATCAACCTTCCTTGCCATTCGGTGTCAGCTGCATAGGTACTAAGTGAAGGCCCACACAAACAATGCAAGTGCAATATGGAGGTGCAAATGGTGACCATCTTTTACGCAGTATCTTGGTTACCAATTGTTATTTCTTCTGTGTTGCTAGATTTCATTAAAATGAGAGTAAGATAGTAATTCAGACATAAAAACACAGAATCAAAAAAGTCGAAGGAATTAAAGCAGGAAACTGAATTTAGTGATTTGTAATCAATAAACAGGGTGGATGTTACCTGGATGGTAACAGAAAGGTGTAAACAGGTGAATTCATTTTCGATAGAGCTTCCTAAATACTTGGGAATTTAAGATTGGCTTTACAGTAAGTCAGGAAATAAACTGAAGGGTTGAAAAATAGAGATATAGAATGATTAGACTATAAAACTTTACAAGGACACCACTGTATCTAGGAAAACACTGTTAGAACTTTGGTGTTTATAGAGAACATTTATTCAAAAACATGGAAGATTTTAGGCCTTTTTGGGGGTCATTGATCATATACATTTTCTACATAATTATCAACATATGGATTTTACCTTTGCCATCTTAAGTACATGAGAGTGAAGAATTTAGAAGACACAGTAGAGGGGAAAGATGGGGCCATGAGTCCATTTTAGAATAAATTTATTAAATGGGGAAAGACATAAAACCATGACTTACTAAAAGAAAGAAAGAAGAAAAGAAAGAAAGAAAGAAAGGAAGGAAGGAAGAGAGAAAAAGAAAGAGAGAGAGAAAGGGAGAGGGAAAGAAGGAAGAAGGAAGGAAGAAAGGAAGGAAGGAAGGAAAGAAAGAGAGAGAAAGAAAGAAAGAAAGAAAGAAAGAAAGAAAGATATGAATTAAAAAGTAGAAATATTTTTTAAAAAAAAGTAAAAGTGTTGTGTTGCTAAGTGCTAGACAACCCAGGAGGAAGTGAGAACTAATCGAAAACCTGAAGAAACAAAATAATACCTTTCCAAGTATACCTGTGACATACAAATACTAAAGATGGGAGACTGGTTGTCTATACACAAAATTACTTCTCAAATTTAAAGAATTCAAATCTGAATATTGAAAAATGGCAAGATAATACAATGGGTAACAACTTAAATTCAATCCAAGGAACCAACAAAAAGTTACAAGGACCAAGCAACTCTAAAGAATTGTCCTCTGACCTTCATATGCATGCCCTGACTTGTATATGCCCCATTAATAATTAATATCTAAAATGCAAATATTTACACAAAAATTAATTTTTAAAAAGTTACTCCTTAGGTTCCTAGCAATTATAATATAATGCCTACAGCAATATAATATAAACTTTAGATATGAAAGATTTACAGAATGGAGAACCACAAATCAAGGCAGATTTTAGTGCTTAACAAGCCTCTAATACAAGTTTAAATGCTCAGTAAATATATTTATGAGCAGCAGCAGGTTACAATCTGTATTGCAAATAGCAATTCAAGGTGAAATGACCTTATAAACTTTAGATGTGGTAGCATAACCTTGCTTTCCACTTTAATATTAGATTAAATGTCAAACTGAAGTTTTTGAAAAACCAACATGTCAAAGAGGACGCTCAAATGTGTTCAGTGGATTATATTGTAATTCCAAAGGACATTAAATTTCATTACAATACTGTATATTCTTACAAATCATTGAAGGCAAAAGATAGTAAAAATAGTAATATGACATGTGAATACCGAAGTCTAGTCTCAGGATGAAAAATGGTCACAGGACACATTTCATCACCATCCTAAGACCAGGTGGTAGTTTCAGTGAGTAAGCTATAGAATCAATAGTACCATTGAGGATATTTGATGAACACTGAAGGATGTGTGTCTGTGTGTTTGTGTGTATGTGTATGTGTGTGTGTGTGTGTGTGTGTGTGTGTGTGTGTGTGTGTGTGTTGGGGTTCCCCATTCCTTTTTTAAAATTATTTATTGGATATTTTATTTATATTTCATATGTTATCTCCTTACCCCATGCCCCCCACCAGGAACCCCAAATTCCATCGCCCCTCCTCCTGCTTCTCTGTGGATGTGCCCCTACCTACTCCCCCCACTCCCACCTCCCCACCCTTGAATTCCCCACACTTGGTGTCCAGCCTTCATGAGATCAAGGATCTCCTCTCCCACATATGCCTGACAAGGCCGTCCTCCCCTACATATACAGCTGGAGCCATGGGTCCCTCCCTAAGTGTTCCCAGGCTGGTGGTTTAGACCCTGGGAGCTCTGGCTGGTTGGTATTGTTGCTCTCCTCATGGGGCCACAAGCCCTTTCAGCTTCTTCAGTCTTTACTCTAACTCCTCCATTGGGAACTCCTTCATCAGTTCAATGGTTAGCTATGAGCATCCGCCTCTGAATATGTCAAACTCCAGCAGACCTCTAAGGACACAGCTATATTAGGCTCCTGTCAGCATGCATTTCCTGACATCCATATCAGTGTCTACCTTTGGTGACTGCACGTGGGATGGATACCCAGGTGAATGGTCTCCAGAGGCCCCTCCTTCATTTCCTGTTCCATACTTTGTCTCCATATTTGTAACCTTGAGTATTTTGTTACTCCTTCTAAGAAGGACCGAAAAGCCCCCACTTGGTCTTCCTTCTTCATGAGCTTCATCTGGTCTAAAGACCCTCCCAAAGTGCACAGGTAAAGGGTATGACTATAGGCCTCAGGCCCTAGGGATTTACATACTAATGAAGGCCAGAGGGCGGAGCAAATTAAGCATTCCTCCCCAGATTCTCCCCCTTTCTCCCTCCCTATTTAACTCAGGTCTGCCCTGAGTGTACGGGGTGGGGGGGGGGGTACATTCAAATCCATCCACCATCCGCCATGACAATAAACCCTTTTGGAACCAAGGACTTTCTCATGTCATTGGGGCCTGCCACCGCCAAAGCCTCCAGCCTCTGGAACCTTAGACCTTCTTGTGTATGTGGGACCTGCCAGTGTGGAAAGCCTCCGAGACTACACCACTGTTGCAGCTTATTTTTCCCACACCTTACTTAGTGTGTGCATGTGTATGTGCATGTGTGCTTATATATGTTTGTGCTTGTGCATGTGTGCTTATATGTGTGTGCATGTACGTGTGTGTTTGTGTATGTACACATGTGCTATATATGTCTGCTGGTATGTGCGTATGTGTACATGTGTCTGTGTATGTGTGTATGTGCTTGTACATGTGCATATGTACTAGTGTATGTGCGTGTGTACTTGTTTGTGATTCTTTCACTTTTTATGACATCTCTAAGTTTCTTCCATGTTGTCCTATATGACAGGATTTTTCTCCCTTTTGTAATAACACTCTATCTGGATTTATTTCTCCTAAAACCTGCTTATTCCATTATTGTCTGTAATAGTTTCATTTGAGACTGTCTTCGGTGCTTTATGCAGAGTCTAATTTCAATTACAGTTCAATACAAGTTTCTTCTTTTTGCTTTCTAGTGTTCATGGCTTCTGTGTTTTTCCTTACCTGTTGCACTAGTGTGCCCCTATAGCACATTATAAATAGAAGTGAGAAGGAGATTCTTGTCTTGTTTCTCAACCTTAAAGGAATGCTTTCAACATCTGACCATTAAATATATTTTCCACAGGTCTTTAGTTTTAACTCAGAAATCAGAAAAAAAGAACTGCCACATTCTCAGTGTCCAGCAGCTTACCTATAAATCACAAAAGAGCTAGATTATCATTCAAATTAAAAACTGTATAAGCATATATAAATTTTGTATATATGTGCATATGTATGCATATAAATCATTTTCCCTCATACTCTGTAAAGGAAATTCACTATATAACTATTTTTAATAGTAAGTGAAGCTTCTGTTTCTAGGGAAAGTCGAATTGGTCATAACAGCCATGTCTAATACAAAGCAGGCTTTGAGGTAAACAGTGTTCTTGAATCATAAGAACATATAGCATAAGAATGGGAAGACGAGGACAGAAGAAATGATGGTCATTATTTAATGCATATTTAGTTTCAGTAAAGGTGCAGGTATGTGTGTGTGCCTGTGCACATGTGTATGAGTGTGCATGCATGCATGTGAATGTGCATGTATGTATGTGAGTGTGTGTATGTGAGTTTGTATGCATAGTGTGTATGTATGTATGCATGTCAGTTTGCGGGGCAGGTATTTGCGTGTGTGTGTGTGTGTGTGTGTGTGTGTACACTAATTGAGTCTGGAATCGTAAATCTAAGAAAACAGTTAGATGTTAGAAGATGTGTTATGCTGGTTATTCTTGTTTCTCAAAAAAAATCACTTTATTGATAGAGAACAATAATTTAATTGATTTCTACCATAAAAAACCCCTAAAATATATGTAAAATGCTTTTGTAGTGTGTAAGGTAGACATGGGAGGAGAAATAAGAAACTATTAGTGGGAAATGGGAACATACCAAGGAAATACTATATAGGACTACAAAGAGATACAATTGTTGTCTGATGGCACTGGAAAGGTTATATTACTGAAATAAAAACATACAGAAAATATCTAGCAGATAGACTATTTGGTCAGAGAATTCTGAAAACGATCTAAATAGCACAGCTTGGTTTACTGGAGCTCTCAACCCTGTTCTGTTCAACTTTGTGTGCCCAAGTGTTAACCGCTAACATTAGTTGGAACACACAGTGACTAAGCGAGACTGAAAGAATTCCTAATCCCCAGAGGCAGGAATCATGACTTAGAATCACAGTTCTCTGGGGCACTTTGTTACACAGCAGCAAGTAGATTACAAGGGACTCCAAAACACAGAAACGAGAGGGTTGTTTTCAGCACACTGGTCTCCAAGATTTGTCTTTCAGCATCAAATGGAAAGATCTATGCCTATGTTCTAGATCACAGATACAACCAAGTTCTAACAGGTTGTAGAAAGGAACAGATTTGACCTCCATTTTCCTGCTTTGAATTCTTGCCCTAATTTGCTGGGATAATGGCACTACAAGCTAAGATGAAGCAAATCCTGTCCTCCCCAAGACGCTTTTGCTATGCTCCAAGTTGGTTTTGCTGTACTGTCCAGGATGCATTTGCTCATGGTGTTTTATTACACCAGTAGAAAAGCTAACAAAGACATTTATTAATTTATTTCTGTCTCTTTCTCTCTCTGGTTGTCTCTCTCTTTTTCTATCTCTCTAATAGTCTCTGTTTCTCTTTCTGCCCCTCTCTGTTTCTCTGTCTTTGTCACTTTGTATCTCTGTCTCTATTTGTGTTTGTCTGTCTCTGTTTCTGTCTCTTTGTCTCTGTCTGCATCTCAGTCTCTCTGTTTCTGTATCTCTCAATCTCTCTGCCTCTATCTGTCTTTCTCTTTCTTTGTGTGTATGTCAGTCTGTCTGTTTTCCCTCCTCTGTGTATGGAGTGTGGGGTATGTGTATGCTCTGGCAGTATGTGGAGGCTGAACAACAACATGTGAGATGTTTCTCTCCCTGCAGCGAAGTGAGGCTGTCAGGCTTGTCCTTAAGTTCCTTTATTCAAGGAACAATTTCACTGGTCCCATGTTTTTTCATTTTTAAAACAATTTTCAGCCAGTCATTAGACCAGGGAGTAGACAATTAGACCCAATTCTCATTTCAATTTTTGCAAATTAAGCAGGAAAAATGTAGGTAGATTATTTGAGATATTTTCCTTAAATGAATTAATTTCCTGTTTCCTTTCTTTCTACCATGTATTGACAAAATTTCTTAATTAAAAAAGACTTATAAAATAACTGATTTTCAAAAATGATTTCATGATGTTCACAGTCATGTCATATAGTTCTTAGGTGAGTTACTTTAAAAAAAAAAAAAAAGCCCTCTTTTTTCCTCTGTGCTGAAGAGTGGAGAACAATTTTCTAGGCACACTGCAAGCCTAGTAGCATCCTGCAGGCATTGAGAACACACTGAATTCATGTCACTTTCTGATAATCTCTTTGGCTAGCTTTGGTTTGCTCTGAGAAGGAAACGTCGTACTGCTTAGTAATACTACAGTGTTTTGGTAAATGATAGCCACCACGGAAAAGCCTCTGTGGATGTGGCTTAGTTACAGTGGTTTTGTAGGTCATGACCTGCAAGGAGCCACTGTGGGGGAGGAGCCACTGATGGGGAGGAGCCACTGAGGGGAGGAGCCACTGAGGGTGTGTCTTAGTGAGAGTTCCAGAGGGATCACCAGTCTCTTCTAACTTAGAATGTGTCTTGAGAGCTGAAATAAAAGCATGTCCTAGATGGCATGGTGGCAACTCCATTTCATCAGATGTTCAGGTCATGCAGTGTTTTATTATGTAATCTATAGCACCACTCCTTCCTGCCTCCTCAGTGGGGAAAGCAATTGATTCTGCTTTAGAACATGTTATCAGGAACTCATTTTTGATGGTTGAATTTTTTTTAAGGTTCTAAAAGTTTTTTTAGAGGCTTTTTTGTTTTTGTTTTTATACACCAGGAGAGAAAATAAAATGCATTCAGAGAGAAGGGTCCGAATATTTCATTTTATGCTTTGCCTATTTAAAAACACAAAAACAAAAAGGATATCAGAACAACAAATTTGCTTGAAGAATACCTCATTATTTTATGTATATAGGTTCTAATTCAGATAACAAAATTAGAGAGTACACATTTGTCAGGTAAATAGCATATAGGACGCATCAATAAAGAACATTCATGCTAGTGTGATCCAAAGATGATAATAACATGACAGGAATGTTTGAAAGGGGATGGGAGTGGGGGACTGACTATGATGTATTCCCTGGTCTAATTGCTGCTTGAAACATTCTTAAAAGATTGAAAATTAAGCATGCTCTAGGACTGGATGTACTGGCTAGTTTTATTTGTGTCAACTTGACACAAACTGAAGCCAATTGAGAGCAGGGAACCTCAACTGAGAAATTGCCTCCAAAAGATCAGGCTGAAGGCAACCTGGTAGGGTATTTTCTTAACATGGGGAAGGGCTTAGCCCATTGTGGGAGGTGCCACCCAAGGACTGTTCTGTAAGATAGTAGAGTCAAAACACCTATGGGGAGCAAGACAGTAAGCAGCACCCCTCCGTGTTCCCCTGCACAAGCTCCTGCCTGCAGGCTCCTGCTCTGCTGGAGTTTCTGCCATCACTGTCTTTCATGATGAAGTCTGATCCGATAGGGACGTTTAAGCAAGGTAAACCCTTTCCTCCCAATTTGCTTGTGCTCATGGCACTTTGTTATAGTAATAGAAACTCAAACTAAAACACTAGACTATGGTATAAAGTCTGATACACTTAGCAGGCAGGGAAAGTTAGGCAATGCGTATCCCCTAATCTAGTTACTTACCAACTTAAAATAGAGAATATATTCCTAAAAATTGGTGCTAAAAAATAAATTTCTTAATTTGGTAAGTATTTTAAGTTATGCTTACATTGTAGGGAAACTTTTATGCTAAGTATATCCACAGTTTAGAAGATACAATTTTCAAAAGTTCAGTGCCCTGACAGAGGAAATTTTAAGGAATATGCCATTCTGATAAAGGGTTCTCCCCCAAGGTCATGGAGTAGACCTGCATTTACTAGTGTCAATGGGTATCCTAAGTAATGCCGTCTGTGATCAATGCAGAGTATATGTCTGTACCATGAGTGTCCCATTTCTATTCTGTGAGACCAATGTCTGAATGAGACATGTAGAAACCAAAAGTTCAATGACAAGAAGATAATCAAACGAATCAACAAGAAAAGTTGCTATTCGATGAAGAAAAAATTCATTTAATGTTTGCATATTGGAGTGTCAGGATCTTGGACACTCTTGAAGAAATCCACAGCTATTTTACTAAGTAAAGAATAAAACAAACTCTAGCCAAGGGACAAACTAGGAAATGATAGTGTTTAGTCAAATATGCAGATTATTATAAATTCTCATATGTTCACTATTGTAAAGTGTGGAAACGAGAGGTTCAAAATAATTTTTGCCACTTTAAAAACATGGCTCTTATCTCAAAGTAAATAACTAGAGTTTATTCTGGAGCCAAATATGAGTGACTAAAGAACACAAATAGGTTTTTCTCCAAAGTCCACATTCCAACGCAGTAACCATTTTGATGAAATTTTATAATGGTGACAGAAAAAAGTCATAAATCCAGTAATTTTTCAAATAACTTGGCAGAAATATTTGATAAGATGGTGGAAGCAAAGTGAGAAAATCTGTTAAAGGCTCCCTTTGATGCTCTGAGCCTTTAGGTTTGTAGAAACTGGTGGTATGCTAAATTAATCCTTTTCAAAAGTTTTATTCACAAGAATGCTAAGTCAGACAGAAGTGGGCAGCAATGGCTATTAACAGAACTGAACATATCAGAAAATACATTCTAACTAGATTCTGGAACTGTGATATTCCAACCTCTCCACAGTTATTGAAGGTTCTAATCAGTGTATCACCTTTGCAGAAGGTTCAATGTAAGGTGTGGTCCTTTTCAGAAACTGTCATTTACAGTGGCATAATCTGTGTGTGTATGTGTGTGTGGAGGGGGTGATAATGACAAAGATGATGATGATAGATGATAGATGATAAATAATAGATGATAGATAGATAGATAGATAGATAGATAGATAGACAGACAGACATGTGTATATAGAATGTGTTAACATTTGCTACCTATGAAAGGAGTACATCGGAACAACACTCTTTGCTTAAGGAATACCTCTTTTTCTTCCTCCATCAGATAACAAGGTAGAAAATACATTTTTCAGGTAAATAGTATACATGATTCAAAAATTAAAAAGTACTCAGGAGAGTATAATCTAAAGACAAATAAGTGGCATGAAGGGGATCCATGAAAGTCTTTGCTGTGCAATGTAGCTTCAGGGAGATGAGTAAGAACAGATAGGAGCAAATGCTTTCAAGTGCCCTCAATCGTGAGTAAGACCATGAGGGAGGCAACTAGGAATGCTCAACATCGGCTAGCCCAGATAGTGACAAGGATAACTCAAAAGCGAACAAACAAACATACAAAAAAACAAAAAAAAAACCAAAAACACATGGGTAGAGACATAACTAACCATCTCAATTTGTGGCTCTTAAGACTTACAAGAGCACCTTTAGACACAACAATGATGTTATTGTCCTTTTATCACCAGTGTTTATAAAATGACATGACTATTAAAATAGAAGAGTGTGTAGTCACTTATAGCTAGAAAAATAAAGGCTATGAATTGTGTGTCTCATAGACAGATACAGGAATGCTGACTGTAATTGAATTAGTAAAACATACGCTTCCATGCCTTGGAGCTAAAAGATCTTCCGGCTGGAGATGTTGAAGGGATTTTCAGGGAGCCCCTAGGGGATGGTTCAGACACTAAAATTATGGTTGCTGCATATTTTTACAGATTGTGTGGTTTCTTGTGATTTTTTTTTTCTCATAACACAGTGAAAACGAACTTGTTCATGATATGAATATTAAGTTTTCCTTGACTACAGTTCTCTTAAGAGTAGCCTGTTGGGGGCCTTTGAATACTTCCAGCTTCTGTGGAGACCTTTTATAATAAACTGTGTTTTCATGTTAAAAAGAAAACTTCAAAAGAAAGTGTTAACATAATTGAGGGAAGATAAGTTTGACAGTAAGTGTCATTATCAGAGTTTCACTGACAGCTTTTTTGAAGTCAAAAAAAAAAAAACACGCAAAAAACCCAAACCACTTCCTACATAGATGCAAAAATACTTAGAGTGTTTAAACAATTTTAAACCAAATGCATTCATATTCTGCAACAACCTCTTCATTCTGAAGGTTACTAGAGAGAAATGGTTTTCATGAGATTTCGGTTTTCTGTTAATCTATTGAACAAAGAATAAGGAGAAAAGCAAGCATGTAAAGGATGAGATGAAAGATAAAGATTTGAAAAGCTATGTGCCTTCCACAGAGCTGTGCATCATTGGCATTCTATATGGGATCCGTACCACCCACTCTCAATGTCATTGCCAAGGAATATGAAAAACACAACTCAATTTGAACCTGGAAGAACCCAGGTCTGAGCAACCAGATTCTTTTATGTGAATTTACTAATCAACTCAGGATGTGTGTTCCAGGTGAGTTCTTGTGCCCTCACTTTCTTAAAAGTGTCACATACCTTCTTTGACAAGTTCCTTCTAAGAGATGGATTTTTGAATGATTATTTCCTTGAGTTTTCCGGAACTCTGAGTTTTGTTTCATGATTATATCACAAGTTCAAGGTTCTTAAAAGTTATGAATCTCAGATTTGGGTTACACAGAAAAAAATTAATCACACCCATTTCTGAAACTTTTACTTGGTGGTGTGTTAGTGGTTTCCTTTGGTTAGTTTTTCTATTGAGCAAACTGTAGAATGTTAGAATTCTAAGCTCAGAGCTGGGTAATGGCAGCTGAATTGCAGACAATTGACTATCATCTTTGAGACTGATCTTCCTCCTCACTGTTTACAAGCCTAAACCTACGCAGTAAGCCTCTGAGTACCCTTTGGGGTTTGACACCCCGCGTCAGGAAATCAAACACGTGAAGCTGGCCTCTGGTGATCATAAACTAGATTGCACTTTTGTGTTAGGACTTCTAAAGCTGTTCCAGAGAAAAGCAAGCCAGAGGGCAAGTGACAAGCCAGCTCAGTCTGTCAACAGGGTCTCAAGGGAGGGAGTGAGGATTGAAAAGACAAAGACAATTAGACAAAACTATAACATGACTCCAGCCAGCGCTGAGGCTGAAGCAGCTTTATTTTACTCCAGTATGCTTTTATGTCATTCTAGGTACATCCAAAAAAACATGATCAATTCTTAGATCCACTACAAAGTGATCAAGTGAAGTCGTAAACAAAGAGATCACATAAGATAGTAATCAAGCAAAGTAGTAGGCAAAAGGATCACACAAGGTAATAATTAAGCAAAGTAGTAAGCAAAGCGTTCACATAAGGTAGTAATTAAGCAAAACAAAAAACAAAGCCCCGTGGTCACTATTTCTAAAATTGTTTTCTGAGCCTACTTTCTTGTCCAAGCCCAGTGACAAATGCCAAGTTCCTAGAAGTGACACCAAAAGCTCTCAACAGAAAAGGAGTCTACAAAGTGATTGCGATCCAAACTCAAGAGCATCCCACTATAAAAGACCCTAAAAATTGCCAAGACTGGGTGTCTGCCAGAAATCTACCGAAATCTACCAATACTTCCTTTAGATTAAATCTAGAAAGTGTACTTCAAGTGAATTCTTGAAAAATAAAATGAAGCCAGGCAGTGGTGGCGCACACCTTTAATCCCAGCACTTGGGAGGCAGAGGCAGGCGGATTTCTGAGTTCGAGAGTTCAAGGCTAGCCTGGTCTACAGAGTGAGTTCCAGGACAGCCAGGGCTACACAGAGAAACACTGTTTCGAAAAAAACAAAACAAAACAAAAAAACCTGAAAAATAAAATAACTATATTAAAAAGTGAACAAAATGAACCATGCACTAGAGAAAGAAAAACAGATGCAGACATGACTATTGCACTTGGGAGTATAGTGGGAGGGGAAAAACAAGTTAATAGCTCAGAAAAACTCAATATAAGAATATGCGTAGTTTTGATGAGTACCATATATACATATATACATATATATATACATATATAAAATATATAATATATATATATATATATATATATATATATATATATATATTGCATACATATTGGAGACAGAATTTCACTGTGTAGCCCTGACTAGCCTAGGTCTTGCTGTGCAGACCAGGCTGACTTGAACTTGCAGAGATCCACCTATCTCTACTTCCAGAGTGCTATACTTAAAGGAGTGTGCCACAGTGCCCAGCAGAATATAATTTGTAAAATAAAAAGGTTTTGACAATAGTTTACCACAAAGAAATAGTGCCGTATCTGGAAACTAAGATGGGAGATGTGACCACAATTATTCAAGTGATAACAATGACAAAATTTGAAGGGATAAGAAATTTAAAACCACAGCAAAGACATGTAAGGAAGCCTCTCCCTAGGATATGAGTGGTTACAAATGTGTATGGTGAAGACATTATCTGTATATGTAATTTGACCAGAAGTGTAATAAAAATTGAGTAAACATGGAACATGGTCTATTCCTGATACATGTTGAATATAGTAGAATATTGGTATATTATAGACATGTTTATTATTTAGTCAGATTCCATCAAATTGCTTTGTATAATCTAGGTGTGCTCTTGTCTCAGGGACATTAGGAGGGCAGCTATTAGCATTTGGATTTGTAAATGTGTGATGCTTAACTAACTTTATGTTACTACTGCTGTGAGACAAACTCAATATTATTATGCTTATAATACTCTTATCTTTTTTAAAAGCTTTGTATTGAGATTATTCAGCTCTTTCCTCTGATTACTTCTACTTCCATTTCTCCTGCACAGGACGCATCATGACTCAATATAAGGGATTCTTGATAATCTCACTTAGGAAGGTAAGTAAGCAGGACCTGATGCCCTGATTGTCCTATGTAGGCTTTGGGCTCAGAAAACTAAACTTTAAACATGTTAGTAGGAGTCACACAAATTGTATACGAATCTGATTGCTCAAAATAGGACATGATTCCATGAGGAATATTGCAGTCATGAGAAGAGGCAATTCATTCAAAAGTTTGTTTCTCTAGATGTACGTATCACAGCAGCATGGCACAGCACCATATGTAAAAGTCCTGGGGCAGCTTGGGAGTTCCACTAGACCTTGAATAACTTGAAAACTAAGAGCATGCTTTGGTAGATAATTAATGAGTAGTAAGTCACAGCTCTAATCTTAGGTATTTTTCCAAGCTTATACAAACACAAAGGACTGAGAAAATATTAAGAAGTTATAAAGTGCAGAGCTCTAAGCAGTGCAGGACCATACTATCTCCCAGGGCTAAGGGAAGAGATACTTACATGAAGGAGATGGCAGGAGATGAGGTGAGAAACTGATACCAATATTTGTAGTAAGCTGATGAAAGCAAATATAAGTTACAGAGACGTACCACTACATGCAACACTTATGAATTTTATATTTCACAGAATTTGGATTTGTGTAGATATATGAACAGCTACTAAAGTTTCAAACTTGTATAGCTACTTATGAAAACAATTTAGTATTATCCTGAACATGTGAGTAGTAGGATGTAATGAACTAATACTTAAACCGTTCAACTACATAAAATTGAAGAGAACTTTATGATATCAGAAAAATGAATGTAACGTTAAAAATGTAATAACTCTCATGATGTATATACATATATGTGCACACATTTATGTAAAATCACAAAGCAAATTTAAATTGAAAGTAGTATAATGAGTTGGAAAGGATGACATTCACGTTTGAGCCTAAACATCCAGTGTAATTGAAGAGGAAGAGTAAAGAGCATATTCTAATAGACAAACATTGGAAGGAGAAATAAAGTCAGTGGACTAATGTTGAGAATATGGGCAAATTCAACAAACTAGTCCTTTATTTTTCATTACATTGAAAGTTCTGAAGAAAGATGAAATGGGGTTGTGAACTGGAAGTTGATCAGGAGAGGTATCTGAGACAGATACCACTTGTTTGTGCATAGATATGAGGAAACCCACTAAAAGCCCAGATTTCTGCCAGTTAGGAGTACAGGCTTTAGCTGGAGGTGTAGTAATGGACATTGTGTTCATTTAACATAGAGCTGATAAAAGGTAGGCAGCTTAAAACTCACTATTAGTAAATATAATAGTGAAAGCTTTGACTGTCTTATGGAAGAGAAATACGTAGTAATCGCCTAAGCATGTCTTTTAATAAAGAACTCATCTGTTTGAATGAACCTGCTGATCCTAGCATCTATCCACATATGTGAACTCTAGCTTTCCTCTCAATAAGAGGAACTCCTGTTTAAACCGGTGTCCACTATAATTTTCAAAGTGATCCCAATTCACAATTTTCATCTAAATTCCAGTAGCCCAGTGAGAACGAATTCTTCAAGACTGCCTAGGGGTCGTAAAGCACGTGGTGTCTAAGGAAACGCTAAATGAGAGAGAATATTGCCTCAGACTCCCTAGAATTGGGAGAAAGCAGACCTCAATGATTTTCCATTTCAGTGGATAATTTTAAAAAGTGTATACATCGTCTTTTTTCTATCTTGTCAATGGCAACACTGTTAAGGGATTCAGTGTTAGAAATAATTACATACAATCCTGAAACTACTGTAAATTGTGAATAGTAAGTGAAAAAGATTTTGTTTAAAAATGACTGCCTTATCCATGCCTATAATGTCAGCAGTGGAAGATGGAGGCAGGAAGAGGAAGTGTTGAGGAACACCCTCAGCTCCATAGCAAGTTCGAGACCAGCTTGGGCTCCGAAAGACACTGGCATAAAAGCAATTAATATAGTTAATCAGTTAGTTAATTAAAAATAAATATAGATTATCTTATTTTCAAAAGATAGTATTTATTAAACAACAAGTATCCACTAAAGATATATTTATGAAATTAATAATAGCCTTTCATTAGTGAAATAACATTACTTATATTAGTTCCTTTGTCTATATTTGCAAAATTATATCCTTGAAAGTAAAACCCATTATATGTGAATAGCCATTTGGTTCCTTGCTTCATCAGAGACATATTCATTAAAATTATGCTTCTGCTCCCTCTGATAGTGGCCAAAAGGGAACAAAGCCAATTTTGACACAAACATGAAGCACTAGAGCAACCTCAAGGCATTTTGAACATGTAGCATGCTAATCTATGTAGTTGTTGTATAGGTGCTTTCAACCACATCACACCTAAAGGCTTTGAATAAAATGGTAAGAAATGGCAAAGGACTGACCATCACTAGCTGACATTCTGTTGGAGGAGGCAAAAACAACTATAGAAGTACATTTAAGTGTCCTAAGATGAAAATTGCGATTAGTGTGAGGACCAAGTGAGGTCATGCTCTAAAAGACGACAAAAGGAAGAAAGACCTCACTTGGGTGGAGGATAAATATAGTATGACCTTAAAAACAAATGGGAGATAACAACATCAAAGGGCAGAAAAGAAAGCAGACCAGGCAGAAGAGAAGGGCCTAGAAAAGCTGTAAGGTTGGAAGGTGCAAAGCCAGAAAAGGAAATGCCACCATGGTCTGAACACAGAGGTCTAAAAATATAGCCATTCCACTTTACCATGCATTGGTTTAGGAGAGCTAGTTAAAGCATGAACTGCATGTCAACTCAGAACTTCCAATTTGGAAGTTTCAGAATGCACTGGAGAATTTACGTGTCTAGGTAGTACATGGGTGACAGGAAGTGGCTCTGCTAGTCCAGAAATCTAGTAGTATCAAGACACCATGCACAAGGGTAGCTAGCTGAAAACTTTGAGGGATACCTTAGTGACTGGACCCACACTATGAAAATCAGCAAAACACACCAAAGCATTTTTGCTGACCTGTTACTTACTGTCTCAGAAGCATCATTTGTATGCCTTAGTTCATGGATGAAGGCCCTGGACACTTAGCAAATGAGGATTAACATTCAAAAGTACAGCTATTGATGACACAGACTACACTCAGGTACAAAGAGGGAAATGTATTCACTAGCATGAGTTTAAGACTGAATGCAATGATGGCTTGGGAACAAATGGTATACTAGTAACTTGGGGCTGCTACCAGGAACCAGGTGCTTGGCAAAACAACTTAAGGAAAGAAAGGATTATAAAACATTCATGTTGGCATAGTTTGATGCTACAGTCTATAAAGGTGAAGAGGTAATGGTAGCAAGAGTAGATACATGGTCACATTGTGTTGTATCTATAGTCAGAAAAGAAAAGGGGGTTGGGCATGCTGCTGTTCAACCTGCTATCTTCAATTCAGTTCCAGATTTCCAGCCCTTGACAGGGGGGCACTCATATACAAGGTGTGTTTCTTTGTTTTTGTTTTTGTTTTTGTTTTGCTCAGTTTAACCTTTCTGGATACTCACTTATATACATACCTAGAGATATACTTTCAGGGTCATTCTAAGTCCAGCCATGTTGGTAAGAAAACAGTGGGGAGCTATAGCAGTAATTCTGGCTCTCATAAAGAAAATGAGATGCTTCACCCTGAAGTAGACTGTATTGAAATGTGACTACCTTAGGAGCTGGAGAGATGGCTCAGTGGCTCCAAACACTGACTGCTTTTGCAGAGGACATGAGTTCACTTTTCATCACGCATGTGATGACTTTTTCTCCTTTTGTCCCTTCCTCTCTTCCCCATCTCTTTCTCTCTCCACCGCCTCTTTTCTTCTCTTTCTCACATAAACATACTCTACTGTTCTGAAGGTAAAATGGTATTCTGTTATTTGAACCTACGTTGTGTTACTAATAATGTTTTTATCTTGTTACCATATCTATTGTCCAATCCTTACGTGGGGATGTGAGTCACCTGTTGAAGTCCTAAGCCTGTTCTAATAGAATGCCATGGTTCTTTAATTATTGTTCTGTGATAGTTCATGATACTTCACAAGGGTACTTGTATATATTTATTTATGTATCAATGAATGTTTTTACTATTTAATCTGTCATCTATTTGCTTCTATTGTACAATTCTTAAAATGACGTGTAACAAAAAAAAACTGTCTGTCTTTTTGGTTTTAATTCTGACTTGGAGGCCAGTTTAAAACACATTTTTACAATGCCAAAATTACATGAATATTCAACTTCAGCTTATTATAATAACTCCAGTACTTTATATTTGTCTTTTGAGTTTTGAATCCATCTGGTATTTATTCTTCCAAAATATAATTTAAATTTTTTACATATTTATTTTTTACTTAAAATCTTAACCAGTTTTTAAAGACAGTACATCTCAACTTTTATTTAAAATGTCTCCATGTGACGTCAGATTGTGAACTGACTCTGCCATGTTGGATTTTCCATGTCAAGTGATCATTACCATGCTTTTGGAAGATTCCACACAAAAAATGTTGATGGTGAACTCAAAGTATGCCCTTCACCATTTACCCATTTCTGTTGAATACTAAAATTGTGTAAATAAAGCCACTTAGAAAGTTGTCTTAGGTTGTAGGTACATATTTGTTTAAAATAAGTAGCATGAAATACTATCTCTCTTCTGGTAACTGGTAGCGATTAATGGAGTGTTCAATGCTAGTCAGTATGTTTGAATCTTGGCATATTTAGAGTTTCTTTTTACCATTTTGATTTCTTTGGAGTAAATTCATATCAACTTTAAAAATAATACACATTTCAATTTTTACATTCACATATATTAATTACATTTAACAATTTCTCTCATGTCATTTGCATAAACTTACACATTTTATTTTGAATTTTGAATGTTTTTCAGTTGTATTTATCTCCTTCTTTCCATTAAACCCTCTTCTTTTCCCAACTAGCCTCTGTTCTACTTTAAATCCTGTGAGCATGTGCATCTTACCTGAGTATACACCACTATGAAAAGGTGACAGTCCCCTCCTCTCCTCTACCAAACATCAACTGTGGATAAATCCTTAGAAAACAGTGGTCCTCCTGAGATCCTCCCTGGTTATGGCAGAGCAGCGACAAGTACAATCCTTCAGATCTTGTCTAGCAATCGCAGCTGCTGTGAGTTCAGGAGGACAAGTCATTCCAATGCTCTGAAGTTAACATTCCATATTGTCCCCCTTCCTCCCTCAGGTGCTTACATTCTCTCTGCCTTATCCTCAGAAATGTTCCTTAAGCCTTTTGGGCAGAATTATAGATGTCCCATTCAAGGCTGGGTGTTCATCAGTCATTTAATCTTTGTCTTTTGTCTGGTTATACATTTTTGCAGATACTTAT
The DNA here is from genome assembly GCF_004785775.1 of Grammomys surdaster. Classification (NCBI taxonomy): domain Eukaryota; kingdom Metazoa; phylum Chordata; class Mammalia; order Rodentia; family Muridae; genus Grammomys; species Grammomys surdaster. The sequence continues at coordinate 14,301,516 of NW_021604604.1, read as the reverse complement.
GCAGAGAAGATTCTTTGTTCTGAGCTGATTCCAGCACTGTGCTATGGCACAAACACAAATATTTAGAAGGCAATTTGCAGGCACGTCATGTCTATTTAACAAAACAACAGCAAAAGTCTCCCCATTAGGGCCTGTGATCTTCCCAGTTACAGGCTTTCGAGGAATTTTATAGTACCAAATGGAATGCCCTCCAGTGAAGTGCTTATCAAATACACTCCGATTCGTTACCCCATAACATATTTGTCATTAGCTTGCCAGTGATGCTTATCTTTCCTAGATGGTTGGTCTGTTCCACATGGGATCCACTGCTTATTAAGACCATTGATCACAATTCTGCAGTAGTAGGAATAGCTCCTTCTGGCACTGTGAGGGATAGCCAGCAAAGGGAGGTTCCAGCTTCTAGCTCCCAGTTCCAGCTATCTTCCTCATATCCTGTGACCAAGCTATGTTGTATCCTCAGTAAGAAAGTCTTGTCATCCTCTTATGGAGTACAGTTTTGAGCAATTGAAATTGCCTGTATTGTTTATAGTGTTCTCAGAAGTGTCTCTGGCTAAAACCTCACACAAAGGTAGCCCTATTTGACAATAGCAATGATATTTTCTTTCATTAATCTGTGTCTTCTTGGAGCAAGTTTGTACATGTACATCTATATACCTCTTTTCTAATGCCTTTTATTTTTATTTTTTCTATTGAATACCATATCAAACATCAGATTTTCCTGTTGCTTTTTCATTCACAATTAATTTTGATTGTGTTTGTTAGTTTTCAGGCATGTAGTCTAGCCTAGCAAGGAACTCAATATATAGTTAAGGCTGCCTTCAGACTCAGAATCCTCTTGTCGCTGATTCAAATTGTTGGGATTGTTAGGGCATATCAACACAAAAGACCTTACTATTTTTTCTTATTGTGCACAAACAAACTAATTTTTTCATGTTCAAAGGGCCATGGAACCTGAAAAATAATGGAGGAATTACATTTACAAAGGCATGGTGTATTCATAATTTCTTTAATTTAAAGGTATTACATTTAAATTTGTGTAGGAGTAAGTAGACGCTTATGTATCAGGGAAGCATTCATGTGTATGAAGCAGAATCTGAGAACTTACTCTTTGTCCTTCCCCCTTTGTGTTCTATCTGTGTCATAATTCCCTTTATCTGTAAAATATATCAACAATCTTGGAGTATTCCAATTTTCTTTCCCATCATTATATTGCAACATATACACAAAGCTACTAGTCTTGCTGTGTCTGCTCCTGTCACTCAATGTCTTCCTTAATACTGTAGATACACTGGCTTCATCAGAGTGTGGACTTACAGCACTCAAAACAAAGCCAGAGCCTTGCGGTGCCTGGTAGCTATGAGCTGGCTGTATGAAACTAATGGTACTTCCCTAACCTCACCTCCTGCCTTGCTCAGCAACATGATGATCTTGATATTCACTCGACACAGCAGGCAAGTCTCTGCCTACATATCTTAGGACATTCTGTCTGGAATACTTGCTTCTCAAGTCATCATGAGTTCTTCCTCTACTTTCAAAGGATTTGTAAAACACCATCCATAGTTTTTACATGTTCATCACATTTCAGTTGATCATGTCCTTAACTCTTACGTACAATTCCAATATCATCTATATGCTCCGTGAATAGTTCCCTGTGTGTGTGCTATGTACAAGTTATATGCTTTACATATTGTATTTTCTGTTTTTCCTAGGAAGATATAAAGCTCTGTGCTCATTGCTTCTTACTTACATGAGCCCACACTCTTGGAATTAAAAGATCAAAAATATACATTGGAGAAAATAAAATCTCTTCAACAAATGATACTAAACAGACTAGATAGCTACATGTGGAATGAAACTGGCCTCATTGTGCACAAAACGTGATTCCAGACGGAGCAAAAACCTCAAAATAAGGCCCTAAATCTGTTTTCAGAAAATGTCAGGTATACATCTATCTGTATAGGCAAGATCTTCTGGTTAGGCCTTTGATAGTACAGGAGATCATACCCAACAGCTGGCAAATGGGACATCATGAAACAGACATTTCAACACAGCCAAGGACACAATCAATTGAATGGAGATGCAAATTAAAGAATAGGGAAAAAGTCTTTACTGGCTATACATCTGGAAGAAGATTAAGGTCTAGAATGTATACTAAGAACAAAAAAAAGAATACACAAAAAAGCAAAACAAAACAAAAACAACTCAGTGGGGGGAAATGGGACATGTAACTGATCAGAGAGTTTTCAAAAGAAGAAATACAAATCATTAGGAAGTATTTTTTTTTTAAGTGCTAGACACCCTTAGCCATAAAGGAAGTTCAAATTAAGACTAGTTGAGATAGTCTCAGTCCAGTCAGATGGTAAAAATCAAGGAAAGAATTCACAGTTTATGTCTCTTATTCTTTGCCATTGTGTGTTCCAGGTCTATGCTTTTCCTAGAATCAAATTAGCATTAGCACACAGTTTTCATTCTATAAACATTTCCATGAAATATTCACATGTGTCCATGATGAATAGAGAAGGCAGAATATTTTTCATCCTGATAATCTTCAAGGATAATGTGCATTTCATATATACTAGCCTCAACAAGGTGTCAAATTTGCCCATTTCTAGAAACAATATCAACCGTTTTGTTAGTTGTCTACTTAAGCAACAGAAAATCATTTTGGTGTATCTGTTTATATTATATTAATTACTTATTTCTTTGTCTAATTTGTCAAACATGAGAGTTGTAGTTTATTTGATTTCTTAATGCTTTTTATGTATTTTAGAGTAAATCTTTTTATTGCTGTATAGTTTTTGAATATTTTCTATCATGGGATGGACGACTTTAACTTAACTTGAGTTTCTCTTTTAATGACAGAATTTTTAGTTGGTTCTTTCTCAGATGTTCTTTTCCATGTGGATTTGATCTTAAATACTTTGTATTTAAACCCCAGGTCCAAAGGTAGTTTTTCTTACAATGCTGCTACACATTACATATTCTTGGAATCTCAATATTCTTTCTGTGAAGAAAGGATATATGAATAACATGATATGGATTCTTGGCTAATTTTTTTAAATTGAGAAATCATTTCAAAATAATACCTCATAATACACTTAATGCCATTGGTTCTAAGTGTTCTCAGAAGGAAATAATTACCATCTTGTTCAGATAAAAATCAATTATAATTTACATCATAAAATATATCTATTAATTCTTTGCGAATTTTGCACAATATACTTTGAACATATTTACTCACCTTAACTTCTTCCTTTGTTATACTCTCAAAAATTCTATCGCTTAACATATAATTCAGAAATTTATTTTTTCTTCTTTCTGCATCAAGTCCAATTTGTGTTACCCAGCTAAAGAGTGGGTCCTGCTCTGGGCTCTGTCTGCCTATGAGGTGTCACATCATCATCACCATCACCATCACTACCACCATCACCATCATCAAAAACAACAAATAAACACAAAACAGGCTTTCTCTCTGAGAGGAGCTACCAGATGTTAAAAGCTCCCCAGCTAATGGTGAAGTGTCATGTCTACCTTCTTATCATTTGTGCTGAGGTTTTTGTCTATCAGGAGATTGTGCAAATCTTGTGTATTCTGTCATAATCAGTGAGTGTCCATATGTGCATCTTCCTTGACATTATCTGGAAACTACTTGTACTGGTTGGTTTTGTGTTAACTTGACACAACTGGAGTTATCACAGAGAAAGGAGACTCCCTTGAGGAAATGCCGCTATGAGATCCAGCTGTAAGGCATTTTCTCAATTAGTGATCAAGTTGGGAGGGCCCATTTGTGGGTAGTGCCATCCCTGGGCTGGTAGTCTTGGGTTCTATAAGAATGCAAGCTGAGCAAGCCAGGGGAAGCAAGCCAGTAAGTAACATCCCTCCATGGCCTCTGCATCAGCTCCTGCTTCCTAACCTGCTTGAGTTTCAGTCCTGACTTCCCTTGGTGATGAACAGCATTGTGGAAGTATAAGCTGAATTAACCCTTTCCTCCCCAACTTGATTCTTGATCATGATGACGTATAAGAATAGAAACCCTAAGACAATACTCTTATCTTGAAGTTACTAACTACACCTGGTTCTCACAATCTTCCAGCCCCTTCTTTTGAGTCTTCCGAGTCTATGAATGTGCATTTCAGGGATGAATAGTCAGTGTTCATTTGGTCTCTGAAGGTTTACTAGGTCTGTTAATTGCCATCTATTGCAAGAAGGCATTATGCTGTCATTTATGGGTATGGCAAGAAGCCAGTGCAAGTCATTTATTACTTTCCTAAATAAACATAGTATTTTAAATAAACTTTAAAAGAATTTTGCCAAGATATATTCTCCCACACTTGATTCAATAACTAAACACATACACCTTGATAAAGCCAAACTGGCTATTACTACTTTGATTTTTCCCAATGTCTTTCTTTATTTAATAGACTTGAAATATCGATTAACATTTACAGATTCAATCCCAAGCACTTGCCAGAGGTGAAGGAGAGCCCAGAGTGAGCTTTACATGCTAGTCAGATTCTAAGGTGTGATGAAATCCCCCACTGCGCCTGTCAACTTATCCACTCCATAGGTCATTTCCCACATGGCTCCTGGTGTTGAAAGAAGCCATTTCCACTTCAAATATTTCATAGACAATGGAAAAAATGATGTGGCACTAATATTGTGTTCTTTGCCCTGCTGTGGAGAATTGAATAGATTCCATTCAATAGTAATGCTCTTTTGAAAGGAGTACCTTATCTGCCCAGGATTCATGGGCAACTCCAAGGTCGTGTTTGTTTTCTTCTTCGTTTGCAAGTTGTAGACTTCTCGGGATTCAGAATGGACTCACCATAAAAATCATAAGCGCTCCCTTCATTTTGTTGATTCTCCACACTTACTGCCCCCAGCCATGCAGGAGCCTGGGTTCTATTTCTCTCCTTCTAATCAATTGCCTCCCAAATGCCCCTGGCTGCTTTGTAAGGACTCTAGCTCACAAAGACAAGCTTTCACTAAGGCACTTCTAGTAGCACTTTAATTTCTCCTATTTTCAACTGTTTGCTTATTTTCTCACCTCTCTAAAAACGAATAAACCATACAGTTAGATTTTTATTTTTGAGGTATTTTTATTTCCTCTATTAATTTAACACAGCATAAAACATTATGTATGATTGTGTGAGTATGGTAAAAATAACGATAGTCACACGGAAAGAAAAAATGAGTGAAAATATAGATCCATCTTTGGGATATTTATAAATAAGTAAGATTTTCACCTAATGTCACTTGCTTTCAATTGAATATAGTTATTAAGAGAGGAAAATTATCAATAATCAAAATAAGTTAGATTTATTTTCCTGGAAATAGCCTAGAAGGGTCTTTTGACCTCCTGATACACAGTCAGATTTCCTCAGGAATAGTGTTTGCCTGTGTCTGTGTATGCCATAGTCATCTTTACGAAGAAATAATTAGGAAAAAATTCAGAGAAGTTTTAAAATTAGTCTGTATTTCCCTTCTTTTACAAATATGTACTGAAGACAAAATGCTGTGCCAACACATTCAAGTATCTTTGGTTTAGTTGTCACTGTTTTCACGGACTGAAAGTTAGTACGAAATTCTTAAGTTAGACTGATTTATGTAGTTCTACTTGCTATACTGGCTGAGCCAAAGTGCTTATACCTATCTCTTAAAGACTTGATCAAAGTGCTTATACCTATCTCTTAAAGACTTGATCTCGGTGTCTCGTCTCTGTGTCTGTGTCTCTGTCTCTCTCTCTCTCTCTCTGTCTCTCTCTCTCTCTCTCTGTCTCTCTCTCTCTCTCTCTCTCTCTCTCTCTCTCTCTCTCGTGAGTGTGTGAGTGTGTGAGTGTGTATGTGTGTGTGTGTCTACAACAATGTTAGAGACAAAGTTCGTACAGATGTAGCCCTCTTCAGTGACAAAACCAACAAATCAAGATGAAGGTTATTGAGAGACATCGGCTAAGTAACATGAGTCTTTATAAACAAAAGGACCTTCATAAAACCATCTGCTAAGTAAAGAAAGTATAGAAAACATAAAATTGTGAGAGTTTTTTTCTTTAAAGACCCACTTTCCTAAGTTAAAAAAGTAACATCACTTAGTTGAAGCAAAAGAAGGGATGTTAAAGCCATAAGGCTAGCTAATTTTAGATGCTAGCCCTTTGAAATGTAGGCTGCTTTGAGTCAGAAAACACAAAGATGCTGGACCCTTCATCTTGCCATGTACTCCAGATTCACTATGTGACAAATCTTCAAAATTATGAATACCTGGTCCCAACACGGTGGTGCTATAATGGGTCATTATGGAAGCTTTAGAAAGAGGGGCCTAGCTAGAGGAAGTAAACGCTGAAGAAGATGTTCCAGGTTAAGTTATTCCTAGCTATCTCCTATGCTCTCTGTGTCCCATTGGCCATGGCATAAATAGCTGATCCCTATCATACCCTCTCCTAACCCTGATGCTCTGCCTCATAGCAGTTCTAACAGTCATGAATTGAATCCTCTGACACTATGAACCACAATAGATAGCTTTTCCTCTAGGGTGTTTCTGTCAGGTGTTTGGTCATTGAAATGAGAGGGAACAAGAGACAGTTTGATAGCCTGACTCCAGTCTCTCCGTCCATAATGTCTAGCATGAAATGCATCTGCCCTTGGCTTTGGCTGAAGTACTTCAAAGGAGTCTTTGCATGCTTGTTTCTACTGAGATGAAACATTTTGCCCCAAATAAATACTGATTAAGCAAAGGAGATTAGAAATACCCAATTAGCTTCCTGAAGCAAGGCAAAAACATGCATGCCCTGTTACTAAGTCTGCTAAACTGGTAATGTCAAAAATTGGATATACGCATCAATATATCTTATCATAAAATAAACACCAAGCAACAACACAAATAATGAACCAATAAAATATTTATTAAAAATTATTAACCATTCTGGGGTGTTTCTGCTTTCCTGTGTTTCATACCTGGGGTATTTTTGAATTTATCTATAATACAGTCAATGCAATTTTAAGCATGTTGACATTATCAGAATCCAAGTCACCCCTGGCTATAGTTATGCTGTGGGCATGAATTCTAACTGTTTTGCTGTGGGCAAAATTTTCTAAATAGGCTACAGTTGTATGATTGGGCATAGGGATATAAATCAAATATAATGAATGCAAATTGCTAGTGTCAAGTGTATTTAGCCAGGAATAGAATACAAGGCGGAGAGAGCAGAGCATCCTCCAACCTGTCCCACCATGAGATTTGTTTTGTTCTTAACTAGTTTCAGATATAACTAAGCTCTGGTACTTCGTGAGGTGGTCATGGTAGTGGTAATGATGGTGCCTGGGGAAGCTAGATTTCAAGATGTATAATCTTCTCCAAACACTCAGACACTACTTATTCCTATAGCCCAGGGCAATTATCTTTTCCCCTCCATATCTAAGTCTCTTCATGCCCATAATCATCAAAGACAGAAATAGATACAGGTCATATTCTGAGAAGCAAAGAAGCAGAGAGGAAAAAAAGAACACTACCACTAGCCACACAGTAAGGAAATAGACTTGCACAGTGCTACAGTATGGGATTGTGAAGTCATTGCTCTAGCACCAGTTACACATGATAAAGCCAATGAGGAAGGCTCTATGTTAACGTCTTTTGCCATATGTGGTTGTTTCAGTTTGATCCAAGTGGCAAATTTTATGTGTCTTCAAATAATAAACAACTGCTTCAGGAAATCTTTTAGTCTGATCTTCTTTTGATAGATTTTGTGTGTGTGTGTGTGTGTGTGTGTGTGTGTGTGTGTGCATATGGATGCACATGTGAGAGTCAGCATACAGAGACAAGAGGTCAAAGCTGAATGTCTATCTTGATACTTTTCCAATTATTGTTTTGAGATGGAATTTCTTGTGGAAACTGAAATGAAGGTTGGCTGCCTGGCCATTACAATGGAAGGATCACTTGTTTTTGATTTCCCAAAACCCAAAGATCCTAGAGACATGGGTTTATCATGTTTTACTCTCTGGTCTGGAACTTGCTATGTGGAGCAGGCTGGCCTTGATCATACAGAGATTCTCTGCTTCTGCCTGACAACAATCGCTCAGTTTAAAGGCAGGTGCCACCAGGCCTAACCCATATATGTGTCTGTCTGAATCTGAATTCAGGTCTTCATGCCTGTAAAACTTATATAGCAAGCAAGTACTTTACTGACTAAGGTAACCTCCCAACCCAGAGAAATACCATTGTTAATATAAGTCAGTTCATCATTGCAAAAGATGCAGAGAGCTGCCTGATGAAGAGAGTATGGGTAATTCTGAAACAAGCGGGTGTCTGTGGGGATTCTCAGAGATTTTTATATATCTCCTTCTAAAGAGACACTTACAAAAACATCATCAAAATTGATTGAGCCATGGAACTTCTTTTTACTTTTTCTCATGAAATATCAATAAATGTTTCACGGCACATTTTTGTTCTACAGAACAAAGTTTAGAAAATGTAAAAATAATTCGCTCACAATCACTGTTTGATTTCACCTCTATTTTCTAGAAAATTAGAAGTCAAAAGATCCAGGACCTAAAGTGGAAACTGGAACAAGGCTGTTCTGTGATGTTTGGTTTCTTTTATTTTCTATTTTGTGCTCATCCTCTCTTCTTCCTCCTCCTCTAATTCTTCTTCTTCTTCTTCTTCTTCTTCTTCTTCTTCTTCTTCTTCTTCTTCTTCTTCTTCTTCTTCTTCTTCCTTCTTTCTTCTTCCTTCTTTTTCTTCTTCTTTGATTCTTAGGTTATATTGCATTTTGTTTAGCTAGAAGATTTTTCAGAATCCTATTTTGTTAGTGTAATACATCTGTGTAGTTTTGTAGCATTGTAGAAGGGTTAAAGACCGCACTTACGCTTACTTATTACCGATTTACAGAGGTTACATATGGAAACTTCTCGGGAAAATGTATCAGTGATAATCTTATAATGAAATCTTAGCACAAAAGCTAACATCAGTCAAAGTGAACTCATTTTTAGTGAGCCCACTAAGTGACCTTAGGAAGAAACTGGATCAATATGATTTCATCAGTCCCTTATCTTTCTTACAAGCCATGGCTTTAGACAGACACTTGTTATTTAAAAGACTGTGTCTTCAACTGAGCCACTCATGAGATGAACACTGTCACTGTACTGTTTTACTTGACAGACACAGCTTGAGGATTTTAAGCAAACACTGTGTTGCTATTCCTTGCCTCTCTTGGGGTATGAAGCATAGGAAGGATGAGGACAAACTAATTAATTAATAAAATAAATACCAGTATTAAATAACACATCATAAAACTCAGCTGAACACTAGAATTAAAGCCAATTGTTTTACTTCTGTGAGAACCTCTTAGTAAAAATTTGTCTCAGCTAGACATTTGCAACCTTTCTGTTTGTCCATAAAGGCTTTAGTTTTGTTAGAGAATTACTGGCATATATCACAAGATCCACAGATAAAAACTGTCTGGAAGCCTGTCATGGAAGTCATTTGAGAGACAAGAAATGCAAATGATAAGGTGGCTTCAGTGTCCCTGAACAATGTTGGTATCTATGATAGGGATAGGTAGCAGCTGGAGTCTAAAGCTTTTCTTCCAAGAAAGTTGGGCAGGGACCCATCTCAGGCTGCAAGAATCAAACAGACATCTGTACTCAAAGTCCAGTACAGCCCTAAAATATTGCCTTTTTGTTAATGTGAGAATTGCCAGTTGTTTTTATTTTTATTGTGCTTTCTAATCAAGAAGTGTCACAATTTTTCAAGGTCCATTAATGCTCAAATCTGAAAGTCAAATAAAGCCGAGAGGGAAGAAAACAAAAATGACCAATTCTAGAAATAGTTTGAACAAAGTAGTTAAGTAGTTAAGTTCCCAGAGTCACTGTTACACAAATTAAAAAAATAACATTTTATTTATTAGCAAGTCTTTCACTAGACAGACAGAGACTGAGAGTTTTTTATTGTGCTTTGTTTTGTTGTTGTTGTTATTTAACATAAAGACTGTGGAACTGCAGATATAGCTCAGTTCATAGAGTGTTTTGAAGAATGCACCATGCCCCGGGTTCCATCTCTAACACCATAACACAGGCAATGAAGCACATACCTAAACTCCCAACACTTAGTTTGAGCTTTAAAGGTAAGAGAATCAGAAATTCCAGGTTGTCCTTGGCTATATCTTGAGTTGCAGGCCAGCTGAGAACCTGAATAAGCCAATCAATCAATCAAATGAAGATTATTTTTAGAACAATAAATGAAAAACATTACAAAAACTTAATTAATTAAGTAAACTTATAGATCTCTCATGATTCTTAGCTAACTTATAATATATATGAGATGATAATGTACATAATAAAACATTTATCTAACTACAATAGTAATGTTATGGTTATATTAACATCCCATAGAAGTACAGTTAAATTTCTCAGCAAAGTGTAAAATGGCAGAATCTATAAGATGAATGAATGGGAAGACACAAAAGAAAGAGTTCAAAAATCAAGGTGATAATATTTAGGGGTCATCAAAGACTTAGGATGTTTGGTGACATGTAATATTCTGCCATGATCCATATATCTGTTATGATCTCATCTGTATTAAGGATATGCATTTCTTGAATTGTTATATCTATACTTTCTATTCTTTAAGGATAATATGTATTTTAGTTTCTGTAAATAATATCATGTGTAGATTGAATGCTGCTTTCTTTCCCATGCAGCTGTCATTTTCTCGATATCTTTTCTTTGAATTTCTTAACTAGTTTGCAACATCCACATCGACTTTAGTAATCATTCCTAATACCTATCATCTATGTTGATTTGCAACTCAAATTTTAACTTGACAGTTCTGCATTTTTTCCTAATTTAATTGATGTACTTTTCTCCAGAATGTATTTTAGAACTGCTTTGTGTTTTCTTCCTCATCTAAGGTGCTCTTTCAGGTAAACATTTTTTTTTTATTCTGCTTAGCATTTCCATGTGTTACCTGGGGAAGCTCCACTGATAATCTCTGTACTTCTCTACCCACTTTTCTACCATAGGTCATCAGGGATCACATATGGTAGACTCTGGGTCTCTCTCCTGTTGATTCAAAAAGCTCATTCAGACCTCCCAGTAGTAACTCTGCGTTACAGATTACAGACTGTGCCCTGCAGCCTCTCCTCTCCTTTTCAGAGAGTGGAGACTCAAAAGGGTAAGGATTTGGGGTACACCTCCTTTACCTATATCAGTCTTCCTTCATACCTCTGTCATTACATCTATAATGCATACAGAAATCATTTGAAATCTTATATGCTGTGATCAGCCTTATTAACCACTTTTCTTCAGGGAAAATTAGTTGCAAAGAGGTTTGGAGTCACATTGAAAATTGGTTTCCAGTGACTCTGAGACAAAAAAACCTTCAAGTTATAAAACACAATTTTGCCATTTTCCCTCTTTCCTCTGCATCTACTTTTTAGTGAACACAATATTTATATTATTCCCAGAGTGAAGTGTGGAACCCCACAAGGTACTGATATGCCAAGTCCAGCCTGGCCATGCATGCTAGGGACGATGTGACATAGGTGCTACCCTAGAACAGAGCTAGCAGGGCATGGGCCTCCACAAGTGCTGATGGATGCTGTGGGCATAAGCATTGTTTGTATAATAATGGACATACTTTTATGTTTCTTTTTTGAGAAATATCTTCTCTTCTAAGGTTAATGACTACATAATAACCAGATACAGCACAAGTCTGAGAGGTAAGGGTTTGTTTGATATCTCAGCAAAACGGTAGAATTCTGCGACCTTCAGGACAGCCCTTAAGGCTGTGGGCAAGAAACTGAAAATGTGGGTTCAAAAATATATAATTTATCAACTATGCAAAATGTAAGTATGCAATATAAGTTATGCGAGGGTCTTTGAGGGTGTAGTAAAACAGAGACAACTGCACTATGAGTCAACTTGCCAGAAAGATACAAAGGAAGGCAGATACAAAGGAAAGCAGATTCCTGAGTTCAAGGTCAGCCTGGGACAGAGGGAGTTTAGGTCTAGGCTCAGGCTTTGTAGGAATAGTAATTTCAGGGTATGGTCGCACCCAGCTAGCTTATTATCTGTGCTTAACAAAGGCAGGCAGATTTCTGAATTCCTTTGCACTGTTTTAAAAAAAAATGTGCTTGCTGCCTCTTTCTAAGAGTCAAGGAGCTAAGGTCATGGAGTGCTGATTAGTAGGATGGTCAAGAAACTTGGAATAAATAACTGAATTGATATGTAAATAAAAGACTAGACTATTGCTTTGCATGAGATTAGCTAGCAGAGAGCAAAAGCAAAAGTGTTTTTATACTTTTTTTTTTAGTTAGAGCTGAGCTCTCTGAAGATCTCTGGAGATAGAACACAGCTCCTTTAGAATTTTTCTAACAGGATTTTTGACCTTGGTAGAAAATCCCAACAATTGCTCTTTTAGAATTTTTTTTCTAGCAGCTATCTAGAGAGAGTTGCTTGGAGGGTGAACATAGCTAGCCCATATAAAAGGACTTGGGAAAGCTTTTGGCCTGCTTGCCCTTGTTTTCTCTGTCAAATTCTTCTATCTTGCTTTCAGGCATTCCTTCATTGGTATAAGAACCTAGTTTTTTGGGATCCCAGTATAGACTGAAGATCAGCTGAGATATCCAGCCTCATAGATTAAACAACTACAATATTCTTGGCCTTTAGGTTAGGAAACAACCATTATTTGATTAGCCAGACCATAGTCCATAAGCCATTATAATAACCCTCCCATTTAATATATATAGATTTCTTTTATCAGTTATATTCATCTAGAGAATCCAACTAATACAAGTAGGCAACTACTTCAATGGGCTTTGTATGGTCAGAGAACAGGTGGGAGACTCAATGATTTAAGGAAAAAATGTCAAGATATAAGAGAGGTTCAGGGAGGTTGTTGATATCAACCTAGTTCTCCTAAAACATGATAATGATGTTATACTTGTTGTTTAAACTTCGAATGGATTGCAACTGATAAATAATAAATTGCAAATTCTTATTTATATTATATATATTATAATAATATATATTATTATATAATAATATATTTTATTTTTATTTTTTAATATCCCAACCACAGTTTAGCCTCCCTCAACTCCTCCTAGACTCCCAAACCTCTCCTCAGATCCACTCCACTCTGTTTTCTCTTCAGAAAAGAGGAAATCTCCAGCAGATGACAGACAGACAGAACAAAATAGGATACACTACATCAAGGTGAAAGTTCTCATATCCAGGCTGGATGAGGTAACCCAATAGGAGGAAAGGAGTCTCAAGTACAGGTAAAGAGTCAGATATAGACCTGTTTCTACTCTTAGGAGTCTCACAAGAACACCAAAATTCTTGATCATAACACTTGACATCTTATTTACCTGGACTTTCTGTTTGACTTTGTCACATGTCTTCATCCTGGTGTCATTGACCTCAAACAATCCCACCTCCTGTCTTACATAGTCGTTATTTTATCTGAATTTTAACAGCTATTTCATATCACCTAGTCTTTACATCTGTAGTGGTTGTTGCTCCTATGAAATTAGGAGAATTTCCCAGGGCCAACATAAACTGTCTCTTTATCCATTTCTGTTAATTGTGACCAAGGAACAAACTCCAGATCTCTTACTATTTGTAATATTTAGAGTGAAAGAAGCATTTGTCCCAAATTCTTTATTTATTTCCATGGGCTAAGGCATCCGTTTCCATAGGCTAAGGTGCCCATAACTAGATGGTCCATGAGAATAATACTGCATTCTCACAGCTGAGGGATGAAATCTGATTGACTATACATTGTCCTCGTCAGTGTTCAAGTTGATTTACACTGAATTGCCTATAGAGTCCCTGAGGTTCCACTATCAATAAGAAATGCATGCATGTATTCTCAGAAGTCTAAAGGTAAAGATCTATAACAAAATAAGCCATTTGGAGTCTTCATGGCTTTAAAAAAATTTTGAAGAGAGGTAGCTTTGGAAATTAGCATCTGAATAACTGTGACTGTGGATAACCTCAAAGGAATATTGTTCACAGCTGCCAGGTAAATAGTATGCCAGCAGTTTAGATGGACTGAAAATAATTGACACCTCCTTAGGAAGCATTTAAGAAACTAGAGAAAACACCTGCCACTGTTCCAGGAAAAGAAACATTTCTGAAGACTCCCTGCCACCCCCATCACAACTTCTGTGTATCAACATGGACCTAGAGACTCAAGGTGCTTGTGTGTTATCTCCTATCTTTTATGGTGCAGACCCTCATAAAAGATATAATCCATATTTGTAGGGTTCCATGATAAGAATTTAAAAAGCAAAACCTACCAAATATTGCAATTCTTAAGAGTTCTCAAGATTTCCCTACATTTCTTGCCAAAAATCACCACATGAAAAATAGGGAGTCTGGAAGAAGACACACGGGCAAATAGCTATACCTGCAAAATAGCTGTCAGTTACAACTGATCATACATTTCTTATCATACAGAGTGAGTTTGTGTTGGAGAGTCATCCATTTTCCATTGCCTTATGAGTTCACTCGAACTTTTTCTGAAGAAACAACTAGAAATATAGCTTGAATTTAAGTAAACCTTAGTTTTGAGATGATGTCTACCCAGAGTAGACAAACACCAAATAAAATTGAAGTATTAAAACTCAAATGACTCAGAGAATTCAAGTGGTTTGTTTGCTATTCATCCCAAAATTAGGCAATTTATATCAAAGGGAAAACTTACCTTTAAAAATAGATAACCCTGGCTGGAAAGATGGCACTGTCAGTAAAGTGCTTGCTCTGAAAACATAAGGACCTATATTCAAACCCCAGCTCCTGGATACAAAGTCATGAGAGATCATGCACACCATTAATTCCAGACCTGGGGAGTCAAAGACAGGAAGATCCCTGGAGCTTGCTGACTATACAATACACACACAGAGACACATGCATCCTCTCACACACATATATAGACACACAGACACACACACACACAATATACACACACACAAAATGCATGCCATGTACATATGCACACAACCAAAAAAAGTTCTGAAGTTGATCTTTATCAATCTGGGTAGTTGGATGCTTAATTTTAGGGTTAACATGGAAGTATGTGTGTGTATACACATATATTTGTATACATTATATATGTGTATACATTTTATGTGCCAATATAAATTGAATAAATTGTTAGAGACAAAGCTCATTGACAACAAGTAGGAATATAATATTTGTTGGACCCCATAAACTTTGTAGGTAAATTTGGTTCCTTAGAGGACTACATTTCTCATAGAGAAGTAATCTGCTTTACACATTTTCACAGTGTTCTCAGCTCTAGAATTTCCCCTTCACTTAACAAAGAGGGCAGCATCCACAGCAATTACAAGTAGGGACATTATCATCTAAAGCTATGGTCTTCAGTAGGGAGTTGTTCAACACTCTGTAACTGTGCCCCAGATCATGACTCAACAAATCTGTAGTGGGAGCAGCAATCTGAGTAACAAGCCCTCTAGAAAGACTTGGGACCATTCAAATTGAGAATGGACCACTTGGAAGCATCCATTGGCCCTCAGACTGCATGCGGCTGATAGTGGTTCTAATTCAGCTGTATTAGTACCCATCCTAATATCAGATTGGAAAGCAGAGATAAATATGACAGACATGAAGGAGGGCTGATAGAGACTAGAGCTCATTTAGTGGTGGGCGGTGCCATTACTGCCTAGCTCTTACTGTTCTAGGCATGGAGAATCACATAGAAGCAGGGGAGAAGGCTGTCAGTGGGGTATTTTTCTTAAAAGCATTGATTTCTATCTGAAGAACCCATGTTTCAATAACATATGGGCATGGTCTTAAAACAAGTTTATGATCTCAGTGCTGGAAATACAGACAAAATGGATCCCTGAAGCTGGCTGGTCAGCAGGCCTAACCTACTTGGAATATTCCACATCCAAAAGGGATGCTTCTCAAGAGAAAGAGAAAAGCACCTGAGGAAAGATATTAAGATTGTTCTCTGGCTTCATGCACATGTGCATATATACCTACATGCAGCTGTGCCTACATATACGTGGACATGTGCGTACTTATACTTACATGCGTACACAAAGAGAAAATTAAATTAATACAGTGGCAAAATGTTAGTCTTTTAGCTATAGCTTGAGCACTCCTTTAGAAAAGTTATTTGAGAGTTTTATACACTTATTTAATGAATTTTACTCGTTTCAGCCTCACTCCACATTCCCCTGAATCATCCCTTCCCCACTCCTTCTGGAATCCTTCTTATCAACACCTCCCCTCCTACCCTCATGTCTTCTTTATGCATGTGACTCTCTAGGTTAAATTGGAATCCCTTGCCTAAGCATGAGCAGAGGGTTCTTACTGGAGCAAGGGTAATTCATCAGTGGCTGCATCACTGAAGGAAATAATACTCCTCCTCCAACATCCATCAATTGCAAATAGTTCCATAAAGGTAGGCTTCTGGGACCCCTTCTTTAGTCATGCTGAAATTTTGAGGAGCCTAATATTGTGCAAGTCTTGTACAGCAATTCGTGGATGCTGTGGTCATGCCAAATCCAGAAGACACCTTTATGCTGTGTATCTCCACATCTTCTTTTTTTTCTATCCTTCCCCCCTACCCCCAAGTTCCTTGTGCCTTTCAAGGAAGGATACACCTGCTTTATTTAGGGAGGAACTCTCTGTCCTCTCTTATTTTCAGTATTTTGGCCAACTGTGGATTTCTGCACAAGTCATAGTCTCCTCTAACCAGGAGCTTGCCTTTTGAAGACTGGTCTTAACACTGATATATAAATATTTGGAAGGTAGTTTGAGATCTAGCTTTGTGTTCAGGCAGATGTCAGAATGCCAGTATATTTAAGTATTACATAGCTTCTCATATAGTATTATAAGCAACAGAACCTGGGTCTGTACCTTGAGTCTGCACTTGACCTAGTAAAGACAGAATTTGGCCTAGACAAATAGTTAAATTATCCTATCACTGGAGATAAAAACAAAAATAAACCAACAAACAAGCCCACTCTATTAACCTCTGAGTCCTGCTTTTTGATGGCATGGAGATAGAAGTGCTCAGTGTTCTTGGAGTGATTGTTGAGTATTGTTTGATACAGTAGACTTCATACTTTACAACTCACGATATAAATACTGAGTATTTGTTTGTATTTTGGGGACCCAACACTACACATCTCTAATCCCACTCACAATCTCTCTGCAATGTTATGGCCGCCACCAGAGTCCCTTTCATCTGCTGAAACTCTGTCCCACAGTGCTTTTAGCAGCTCTCCTTGGATCCTGCTATGTCTACTATGCAGTTCCCACAGACCAGGAACATCTCATTAGCCTATCCACATAGTCATCCCAACACCTTCCGAACTCCAGCTGCCAATTCACTTAATAGGTCACACTTCTGTTCTTGGTGTCTGATTATTTTGTCAGTTGCCCAGATTGAGTCCTGTGGATGGAAGGCAGCCTCCTCCAGGAGTGTTTACAACCCATGCCATTTTAATTGACTTTGGGAAGAGCTATCTGCATCCACAAGATGTTCTTTCTTATCTCATGTCACATCTGGTTACTCGGGGCAAAACATGCTAATGTTTAGCTGTTCTGGGATTTGGTAAATACAGCTTAATGTGGCCACCATTTCTCTGTATCAGCTCACCTTGATGAGAATACATGTGTGTTCATATCTATGTGTTTTTCCCTTCCTCTTCTGAGAAGCAGCTAATATTAAGGCAAGATTTATTTTTGAGAAAGAAAAAAAGAAAGGGAAGTTGTAATATCTTTTGTGAGCTACATTCACCCCAAGGCATTTATCATAAAATGTACTTTGTTTCTGATTACATCATTCTGACAGCCAGGATGGGAAGCAACTACGTTGGGAAATTGTCAGAAACAATCTCAAGTGAGAACTGTGGTTCAATTCCATTTGAATGTCAACAATAAAAACACAGGAAAGCCTTCATGAGCAAATGTTCAAACTTCAGGGGAAAAATAATCAAAGGACTAGTTATTCCTATGTACTCATCTAAAGATCCATAACATTGTTTGAAGTGCACATGCAGTTGAATGTAACCTTCTACAAAGCTAAAATGATCAGAACCATTTGAAACATTTGAGAGAAAAAAATAAGTTTTGTACCACTTTTTTATCTGAAACTTTTTAAGAACAACAGCAGCATTGGAAAATTCAGAAATAAAACATTTAGAGATATATAAGGAATGTGTGTGAATACACATATACATGAATATACATACATATACATATATCTACATATATATGTATATCTACATATATAGCAGTATTTCCCCAGTGTCTTTGTCTTTTATGTTGTAACAAGAAGAAAGTCTGTCAGAGCTATTGGTCTGATGTAAAAGACTAGGCTACAAAATATAGTTAAATGAAAATAAATATGATAGCTGTAAATCATCAATCACTTCTAATAACCACTCTTATTTTAACCATGAGAGTACAGAGACACAAGTGGGCAGGAAGTCACAGATGACCTTGTAATCCAATTGCACCAGTTGAAGCAGACTCCCAAAGGTCTATTCTTTTACCAAGGGCTTGTGTGAGCTTTTGATTTCTGTTGTGTCCTGGCTATACATTTTTTAAAAGCACATAATGGCATGCAACCCAGCAGGGTTGGAATGTGATTAGACCTCGGTACTGTACTGATGAAAACAGAAGACGTGTTCCAAATGACATGACATTTTGAATGAGTGGCAAATGCGGACCCTTGCGTGTTTGGCTTTGTGTTTGTTTCTTGTTTCCTTGATTCTTAAACCGATTTCTTTTCAGCAGAAAATGTGCTTTCCTGAAACAGCTAACAGGATGCTTTGTAGGTCACATGCTATTTCCAGGACCCGAGATAAACAGCATGTGTTGCGGATGAAGTACAAAGCATCAGTTCTGAATCACTCAGCCCCTGGGAGCTTGGCTCAAGTTATTATCTTTGATTTTACTTTCCAGTTGTTATTAAGTTCTTTCTTTATTGACTACCTTGATGGCTTCTGTACCAATCAAACCTGATTCAGCCACCCATAATCCCTCCTTGAACATTAAAGCTGTAATAGGCTAATCAGCTCTAGCCTTCTATTGCCTGTAAGGCTAAGGCTCAGTCCTATAATTTCATTTCACTTCAATCAATTCAATGCAAGAGATGTTTGTACTCTGCACAAAGCCCATGCAGGCCATGTTCATGGTACAATTTGCTGAAAACCCCGTATACTGCCTATTCTAATAACATACACACAAATACATTCCTAGGAATGGCTTTGTACATATTTACTTTATATTTTAAGGTATTTAGTGGAATTGAAGAGTTTGGGAATTGCATCATTATGAAAAATGTTTATTAGATGATTAGAAGTGTTATTTCTGAGAATGTCATTGGAAAAATGTCTTGTCTGTATCACAATCTAGCTTTGGATCCTTCCTTTACTAGCTGAATTACTGGATTAAAAATTTTAATATGAAACATATTAGGGGATCTAAATGAAAGAGTTGGTGGTCTTATTTTTTAAAAAAGTTCTTATTCACTTACATTGATTCAGTCAACTAAAACACGGAATTCTCCTGTAAACAAAAGCTTTCCAGTCTCATCAGGTTATAAGTAGGAGTACAGGTAAGGCCTGGAATAATTTCTCTGCCTTTTAGATTCTATCTGTACCTAGCATGATTCCTTTTTATCATACTTACACCTAACCCCTACATCTTACAAAGAATTGATGATGGAATCCAATGTATATATTCATTAATTTTATCCCTGAACCAAAACTAAAATATCAATATTACAGATACCAACCTTCTGAATCTGATTGCCTGCTTTCAATGCTCATTGCTGTCACAGGAAAGCTGGGTAGTGGTCATAATTTAAACCTTTATTTCACAAATCCTTTCATCCATTTAAAATCTTTTTACTTCTGAAAATCACAGATTTTTGTTATTTGTTTGCCTCCAAATAAGTCAAAGTGACTTCACTTCGACCACTTCGATCATAATAAACAAAAAACGTTTGTAACCATTACGGACTTACAGAAGCAGGAGGAAAATCTTCATCTGTTTCCATCACATTTTTTTTGCATGCTTTTAGCACATAGGCATCTTCTCGGTATGTGTAAAATGCTGCATATGCACAGAGAACTTGTCAGCTAGAAAATGCTTGAGGGTTCAGGCTTCACTGCAAGAGGATGTGTGTGAGCAGATGCTTATGTCCACACATCATCAGTTGAGATATCACTGTGCATTTGCCTAAACAGTAAAAAGATAACAGCTGAGCATATGCAGGAAGAACAATAGAAGACAGTATTACCCATCTTGCCTCAGATAACACAATCCAGAAAAGGTTATAAGGATAAGTAAGAAAAATGATGAACTGTGCAGATTTTTCAAGTAGAGGTTTCCTTTGTATGTCTTTTGGATGAGAAACCTGCTCAAAGACTTCCTTAACACAAAAAAGATGCCCTAATTTTCTTTTTCCTATCAGAGATTAGAGTCATGGGTCCCTAATGTAATGATTTCACAAATACTAAGCTATATACCCTTTAAAAGGATGTAGAGCTGACATGGCAGAAAAAGAAAAAAAAACATGGAAGAAATGAGCATTTATGGTTTGTCTGTAACTAAATGGTTAAAAATAGTACCATCTCTGCTACATTGTAGCTGGAGCCATGGATACCTCCATGTATACTCTTTGCTTGATGGTTTATTCCCCGGGAGTTCTGGGTGGTCCGGTTAGTTAATATTGTTCTTTGTATGGGGTTGAAATCCCCTTCATCTCCTTCAGTTCTTCCTCTAGCTCTTCCATAGGGGTGGCTGGGCTCAGTCTAATGGTTGGGTGTTGAGTATTTGCATCTGTATCAGTCAGGTGCTGGCAGAACCTCTCAGTGGACAGCCATACCAGCTTCTTGTCATCAAATGTTTCTTGGCATCAACAATAGTGTTAGGGGTTGGTGTCAGCAGATAAAATGGATCCCTAGGTGGGGAAGTCTCTAGATAGCCTTTCCTTTAGTCTCTGCTCCATTTTTGTCCCTGTTTTTCCACTGGATGGCCTTATCTAGCATCAATGGGAGAGGAGGCCCTTGGGCCTGTGGAGGCTTGATGCCCCAACATTGGGGGATGCTAGAGCAGTGAAGCAGGAGTTGGTGGGTGGGTGGGTGAGCAGCTTCATTGAGGCAAAGGAGAGGGAGATGGGATGCGGGAGGGTGTTGTGGAGTGGAAACTAGGAAGGGGGATATCATTTGAAATGTAAACAGATAAAATGATTAATTAAAAAAATAGTACCATCTCATTTAATCCTATAATGTGATTGACTTTTTCCCCAAATTTTTATATAAAGAGCTGGGAATTGGAGCATCACTACTCCTAGTTTCAGAAAGCTGGCTGATGAAGGACTCAGATGCCTCTAATTCTTCCTTTGGCTGAACCACTCCACCATTGCTAAACTCTGAGAGGTGGTCCCATGTAAGTGCAGGAAGAAAGAAAACAGCCTTCTAAATCATAAAGCGATAAGTTAGATGGTCACAATAGGTGAGACGCAGTAGAAAAAGCATCAGCTGGAGTTGGGCAGTCTGGACATATGTGGGGGCACTCAGACCTTCATCTGGAAGGATACTGGTTTCACTGCCAGGTCCAGTTGTGTCCTTCGGTGCCACCTGCACATGTACGGTAGACTTCCTCACCATACCTTGTAAACTCATTCTCCATGTTGAGAGAAAACATGTCCCAGAGGATCAAAATTCTGTGAGGTTCTCTATTACAAGATACTGGGATGATAAGCTAACAGATGGCTTCCAGAGTAGTTGCTGTCCTCTGTCTTAGGAAGAACAGACTTCTTATTCTGTTCACTGTTAGTACACTTAGGTCAGCATTTTTTTCCCCATTTGTCTTTACAAATACTGCCATCCTCTCTTCCCCCACCTTTAGCACTCTTCATTCTGAATTCTCCTCTCCCATCTTTTATGAGTGCTACCTCTTCTAAAGGTCATGTGACATTAAGTCTGTTGCCTCTTTCCTGAAACTGAGCTTCCACGGTATGCCCAGCATCACTCCTAGTACAAATCTTTGTCTCCCACCTGCCATAGAAGGATTCTACTTGGTCACCCTTAACCCCATAGAACTTAGTTCCTGGTCATAAGCAGTATGTCCTTCTTCCTATCGTTTTCAAGATCTCCACTCAAAATCTGTGTCTTTTAGCATTGAAGCTAGTCATCACTAACATGGGTAGTGTTAATTGTATGCATGTAGGTCCCATTGTCCACTCTTGCTCAGGAACCCATCTCCTTTACACTGCTGTAGGAATAGCTGTTCTAGACCCCATAGACGATGAGGGATGCTCTGCTTTCCTAAAGCTCTCCTTGCATTTTCTAAACATGACAGTGATTACCCAGGGTTCAACTTGCTTAGGAAGGACAGCAACTTTCAACTCACAGGAAGAAAAATCACTTTTCAAATGGAACTAAGTCTGTGCATACTAAAAGCAAGGGAACTAGTTTCTGCGTGCAGTTTTAGTTTTTTCCTGCTAAAGTGAACATTAGCAATGACATAAAGAAAACATCTTACCTGTGGGAGAAATTTATGAGATGAAAATATGGGGGAAGAAGCGCAATGCCTAGAGCAGAGCTAAATTAAAACTCCAGGTAAAGAAAAATATCAGGGCAGCACCTCTTAAATTAAACTTAATTGAAATAGATTAAACTGAATTAAAATTGATTAGGTAAAGCCTGACATCATTATGAATTTTAATAATAATAATTAATAATGTTCATTGAACACCTGGTTGATGTGGGGTAAAATGCAGTCCTTTCCCCTGAATTTATGGACCCCATTAAGGAGGCAACTAAGAGTGAGCTATATATTTGAGAGAGATGGATCTGTGGTTAAGAGCACTGGCTGCTCTTCCAGAGGGCCTGGGTTCAATTCCTAGCACCCACGTGGTAGCTCACAGCCACCTGTAACTCTAGTTCCAAGGTAGACAACTCTCTCTCTCTCTCTCTCTCTCTCTCTCTCTCTCTCTCTCTCTCTCTCTCTCTTGCCAACACTCTCTTATGGATTTATGGGTACCAGACACAGACAGGGTCCACAAACACACACAGAGGCAAAACACCCGTACACATAAAATACTTTTAAAAGAATGGAAGGAGGCATAGGTTCAAGGAAATGAGGCCTGAAAGAACTGACTGCATAAAAAGCAGGTTTAGTGCCAGACCAGAAATTAAAGTATAGAATAATAAATGTGTGTGTGTGTGTATGTATGTGTCTATGGTGTGTGTGCATGTGTGTTTCTCTGTGTATGTATGCTAGGTGTGTGTGTGTCGTGTCTGTGCATGTGTGTTTCTGCGTGTGTCTGTGTACTAGGTGTTTTTATATTCTAAGTGTGTGTGCATGTGTGTGTGTGTGTGTGTGTGTGTGGTGTATCCACATATGTTTACATACGTGTCTGTGTAGGAATAAAGTTCAGAAGAAGATGTTAAGCACCCTTTTCTATCACTGTCTTATTATTCCTTTGGAGGCAAGGTCTCCCACTGAATCTAGAGCTTACATTCTTTGGGAAAGCTGTCAGCCAGCAGACACCTGCAACTCTCCTGTCTCTTGTCTTATCTATCTATCTATCTATCTATCTATCTATCTATCTATCTATCTATCTATCTACTATCTATCCATATTTACTTTGGTTCATGTATATCTATTTAAGAACATACATATGTGACCATGCCTATGCCACAGTATATCTGCAGGTCAGAGGACAACTTATAGGAGGCAGTTCTTTCCTTCTAACGTGTAAGTTCCAGGAACTGGACTGAGGTTGTCAGGCTTGATGGCAAGTTCCTTAATTTGCTGAGCCATCTTGTCAACTCCCTTCATGAATTGCAAATATTTAGGAGAGAAATATGTTTCTGAAATTTTGCCCCATCTAGTCATTACTGATAGAATGGAAAATTATTGGATTTAGAAACATAGAAAACAAAGTCAAATAGATTAGTTGTATTAAAAGAAAAACTACCAAAAATGAAACCAGAATGCATTACTTCATTGGTGAGGCATAAATGATCAAGGAATTGATTAACAGTAGTTTCCTATATACTCACAGTAATTTAATTTTTCTAATTGCTTGTCATATTATATATCTGTATATTGGTTCCTATTTTGAGAAAACATCAGTTGTTGTTGCACGTAAGTTTTCATGCTATTTATTAATTTTTCCCAATAGTGATTTTTAAAATGGGTTAGAATCAAGCTGACTTATTTTTCTTGTACTTCTTACAAATACTAACAGCACAATAGAAGTTCTGAGAGGCTGTGAGTCCAGTGGCACTTCGGTATAATGAAAGTTGGATTTCGGAATGTTACTTTGAAAACCAAGACTCACATGCTTTATTATAAGGTCATAATTTTAAAAGTTAAGTCTAAACTTCCTAGGAATAGAAGTTTTACCCATCCTGGAATCTGCCTCTTTCTTTTAAAAGATCCACTTTTCAGCTAGAAATGGGGTTCCATCTCTAGTTGGATCTGCTTCCTCTCTTTAGGCACATTGGAGACGAGATGTTCCATGCCAATCATTGCCTTTCACTGGTGGTTCTTAAGCTATTCCTTGGGGGAAGATGTCAGTGGCTTATCCATTGCAGAATTGCAGATGTCAATCACTGGTTCAGGGAGAATATATTCTCACTTCTAACGAGAAACTTTCAATAAACTAGGTAATATAATGGCTATAGCCTGGTGGAGTCACAATGGCCATAGCTATGATTCTGTGGCAGGCAAGCTTCTTTGAGGATGCATAGCCCCTCTCTATGCATGTTCTCAAAAGGGCTCAGTAAACAGTGGGAATTTATTTCACTATCAGAAGATCATGCAGCAAACACAGCAGGACTCTGCAGAACAGGGAAATACTGCGAAAATCAAAAGTGGAATGAACCAATCAAAATGATGTGACATTAGAAATGTAAACCTTGAGTGTCTGGCTCTTCTTCCTTTAAAAGTGCAAAAGTGACAAAGGTTTTTATATTAGTCATAAATTCCCAATTAAAGGACAAAAATTAGAAGACCTCAGATTTGACAATGGGTTTTATATCCTATACCAAAAGCAAATACTTTGAAAGAAATAAAAGGATAAGTTGAAGTTCCACAATATTAAGAATATATACTATATGAAAAATGACCTTAAAAGAATAAAAATTATACCAGAGATGAATACAAAATGTTAACATAAGAGCTTTCAAAATATATAATGAGCTCTTGAAAGTGAGCAGTCAGAGAACAACACAATTTAAACTGGGGAGAATAGTTCATTGAGGAAGATGTATTTGAAAGATACATATGGGTACATAAACAATTGCATATGTCACTAGAGGCTGTGAATAAAACATTGAGTACCATTGCACACTCGTAAGAATAGTAGAGACTCCAAACATAGACACCTCTGAATGCAGGTGAGAATGGGAAGTGTTGGGAACACTCGCTTACACTTAGTGCAAAGCCAAAAGGAACAGCTGCTCTGTATGACAAGCTGCCCCTTTATCATGGTACTACAAGGCTAACTGTATGATTCAGCAGCCGTACTTTCAGGTATGTCCCAGAGTGAATTGAAAACATATGATCTGGGTTCCCTGAGGGACAAGCCTGACTGCATAGGGGTTGATGTCAAAAGAATCCCCTCTCCAGGAAAAAAGACATCGGGACGGGTATGGCCCTCATGCCTCACTGGACAACGACAGGGGGACTGGAGCCATTACAAGGTCCCCTTCAAATACTGGAGGTCAGGCCTCTATCCCCGCCTTCGCAAGTTTAGAATTGCCACAGCCATTCTATACTTAGAGAAGGGAGGAGATGTCAGGGGCAGACCTGCTTACACACTGAAGGCCTAAAATCAGCCATAGGCCTAAAATCAGCAATAGGCCTGTCATACGTGTATACTAACACCAAGTCTTGGGTCTCAGTGGAGAAACATTGAAACAGATGGCTATAAGCTAGTGTAAACAGGCAGCTTTTGTGGAAATTTACAAACCTGAGTAGTCATAGACCTTGTAAATAGGTAGCCTTGGCAGACAATACCAACTTAGATAAGGACAAGCGAGTCATAGGCAGAGTCATAGTGACTTGTCCCCTGAACCTTCACCCAGCCGATAGATACCCGGTTCTGAAGATATCTGTATTCCCCCTGAACACCCACACTCCAGTGTCATTCCCTTCCCCCACATCCTGCCTTTCTGAGTTTATAACCCCTGTGTGAATGAATTACGATTTGAGAAAAAATAAATTAAAAAAAAAAAGAAAACATATGATCAGAGAAAACTCTGTACATGAAGCTTTATACAAGCTCTCTTGACAATGGGCAGAATTAGAAAGCAATCAATGTTTCTCTCAATACATGAAGGACTATAGTAAGTTAATACAATGGAATTTTACAATGATAAGAAATGGTCTTTTAGCCATAAATATATATATCTAGGAATGATAAATGCATGTTGCTTATTAAAAACAGGCAGATGTAAAATGATGCAGGTTATACAATTCCAGCTGTACGACTCTTTAGGATATGTGAAGAAACATCTGTGCTCTGGTCCTTGGTCCATGGGGTAGGTGAATAATGGAGCACAGGAGCACATTGGGCTATGAAACTGTTCCAAGTCATATGTAATACAGATCATTCTTCACTTGACACAACCTTTAAAAATGAAACTAGAATAATAATAAACTGTAACGATGTCAACTATAGACTTTAGAGAATACTAATGCATTAATATGAATTCATCAATTATAACATGTATCATACAAATGCAACATGTATGCAGGGTGTCACAGGGAACATAGGGGCCCTGGGAATGTAGGAATATGTACAAATCTACAATTTACTGGATTGTTTTGTGACTGTAATATTGCTGTAAAACATACAATAAATTTAACATAAACACACTATCAGTATCAGTACATTCAGAAACCTACTATCACCATATCCAGTATTTGTAGGAACCCCCAAGCCATTGATAAAGCTGAAGATTTTTTTTTGACAGTAAGAAAACTTAACACAGTTCATACAGTCTGTGAGAGAAACTTGTCTTTAGTCAAAGAACAAATTTTGTTTCTGTTCAATTTCATTATTTTTTTTTCTTTGCAAGCAGCAAGACACCATTTTGTTGGCTGAAATAAGTATTTGCCAATTGATTTTACCAATGAATAACTGGGTACTCAAGACACATGGATCCTGGTTTGCCTAAGGTAGTAGTCACCTTAAGCTACTAAACAAGCTGAATATTCTCGCTATGGAATTGATGGTTGATACAAATAGAAGATCTACGATGCTCAAAACACCCAGCTTCATCCAAAGTCCTAATGAGCAAAGTTTAAGAGAAAACAGTTAGTTGACTTTCTACTGTTTTCCATGCAACTTTGCCTTTCCACAAGTTTTATCTGAGTTCGAATAGTCAAAAATCAATGGGTAGACTTAGCAGTACAAAGACCCTGCAAACCTCATGAGATGGATCCTTACAGTGAAATGAACAAAGAGGTGATAGAACTCAGATGCACTTGTAGTACAGTGAATTAATCAGGTCGATTTCTTCCTATTCAAGTGAGGGTAAATCATTGATAGGTGTTAAAAGAATGGATTCTCTCATCTACAATCATTCAGAAACTATCAGGTGAAGACTATAATTTTTGATGTGTTGCTTCTAGAGTATGCCCGGGGGTTACTCTTCATAGCCAAAGACGACATGTAGAGCAAAATAACACATGAGAGGTGTGCAAACAGGTAGACATCATGTTTGTCCACATCTCATTAATGAGCGTTATAACCATTAGATAGAAATGAATCTGGAAATATGGAAATAAAATGAATGAGTATGATGAGGACACATCCGTACATGTCTGTATATGTGTATCCCAAATGTTTAAATTTTATTCACTCAATGCAATACTTAGTGCCCCATAAGTGAGACTATAATTAGAGAATAGCTAATCAAGAGAGAGCATTTTGCATAACAATATAACGTGTATTAAAAAATCTGAGTAACACAAATTTGTAGCTGAGATTAATATATATACACACACACATATACCCAGCCAGATACACACATATATGCATACTCAGATATAGACATATATACATATACAATCTGCACATATACATACAGACATTCACACACACACACACACACACACACACACGAAGGCTTGTTAGGGTAAAGTCACTAAAATAGACAGGTTTCTTTCTATGCTTCACAAGGAGACATCATAGATTATTTTTAAAGTTTTATCATATTCTTCTTCCCCTCTCCCAGGAGAGCTGATTTCTTACTGCACTCTTGAGTCATGACAGATAATTAGGAAATCTGGTCGGGCTTTTGTGGTACCATATTTCTGCAATTTTTATATTGTTATAAAATAGCTTCAGGGAAGACACATACAAAAAATGTATAATAAGGGTGAGAGTGCATTAGCCTAAAGTATAATTTTATTGTTTTCCATCTGTTGTAATTATGAAAATAAACTCTTTCATGCAAGGATCAGCAGGATAAGTCATCAGAAAGATGTTGTGTCTACCAACATGTCCTGTTACGTCTTGTAAATAAGAGCACCTTACCTCTATGGCTTTTTTTCTCTTTTCCCCTTCAGAGCAAAGTCATTGCAATCTTCCTATTAGAAGAGTCATGCCCCCACCCTCCCAAACCAGCATAGCTTCAGGGAATAGTATTTGTTTCAACAAAATCATTCCTGAATATGGGATTTGGATTTACATTTCACATATTTCCAAGGTGACCGGAAAGGCTTGATATCAAGAAAAGAACAATTTACATATCATGTTTTTTCAGGATGTACTTTCTCACTAGATACTGAGTAAACAATAAGTGTGTACTTTATATCGAGACTGTTAGTGTGTTTGGTGAGCATCCTTTAACTAAATTTTACAGCAACAAATGAAGCAAAAAGAAGTAGGCTGTTTGGCCTGGTGCTTAGACATCCATAGTATGTAAGGTGCTGAGAGCTTGCATTAAGCTACATGTACTGGTCATTTTTGAACTGTACAGTGATTTCATCATATTGAAGAGAGCACACGTGACTGTGTTTACCTCAATTACTATCATCTCCTACTGGAAGATGATGCCTACCTGGCATGGATAAGATAAAATCAATCAAAACTAATAATCTTTCTAATCATTATATTAACATTTCCTTTAAAATGAAAGTTTTTATTGACTCATATGGAATAATATTGTCACCTTTTATTATTAATAATAGGGGAGGGAATTTTGAATGGAAAATGTAGGATTTTAGTTTTTTAAAAGTATTCTATAAACCATATGGTCTATATGGCCTTTGTTGTGCCCGTTAAGGAAGCATTCATGAACCCCAAAAGATTACCAAGGAGCCAATTGTGATCCAATCACACTAGGGTTATTTTATTCAAGGTCAAGCTGGACTTAACCACCAACATTGGCATAGCAGGATAGGAAGGTGAAAACCCAAGCCCTCAGTGGCGTAAGGTTTTAGAGGAAATGGCAAGCAAGTGACGGGGGTTCCAGCCTGGTAAGCATCTAATTCAATGATTATTGTAAACTGACGGGTGCATGCTCTGAAGCAGAACCATGAGCAATCACAACTGGTCTAAAAGCATATTTGTAACTCCCAGACTAATCTTGATTGGCTGTTGCTATGGGGTAGCTAGGGAGTAACTCTGGGGTATGGGCCAGAGACAAGCTATGTGGTTCTTCCTGGAACTTGGGTGCAGATTGGGTTCAGCTGCAGGTCAAGTTCTCAGGCTCTTTTACTTTTAACATGAAGGCCAGTCCAAAGATGGAGTAGGTTTGGCCTCTCAGCTTGCAAATCTAATTTTTAGAATTATTTTTTATGTAGATACTCCATCCTATTAAAAACAAACAAACAAAACAAAAAGAAAAACAAAAAAAGAGAAAAACCAAAGAACTTCAAGGTTCCTAGAAAATTTTATCCAAGTCTTTTAAATATTTGTAGTTCTTAGACATATGCTCTAAAGGCCATTTAGACTTTTTTTAGTATAGAATAGAGTTTATTCAGGGCATGGGGGGAGAGTTAAGAGGAAGAGAGAGAGAGAGAGAGAGAGAGAGAATGAATAAAGAAGTAGAGGCAGGCCATGATCATGTGGAGAAAGTAGGGAGAGGGGACAGAGGGATCAAGAGAGCAAGATCAAGAGATCAAGAGACCATTAATTTTAACTACACAAGACACAGCTAAAACAAAATATAGGAGTATGTAGTATAGCATGGAGAAGGAGCAAATGGGTCATTTGGTCCCCTGCTTCCTCTGACTATTGTAACAAGATTCATGTGGGCAGAGTATTTCTGCTGTTGCTGCTGTATACAGAAAAGCACTCTTTTGTTCTTTCTACTTCCTGTCCCACATACCCTACCAAGTAGTGACAATCAAGTCACAGAGGTCAAGTGAGCCTACTGCTGAGTAGATGGATATCTCTAGAGCAGTGTGAATAATTTTTCCTTTAGGATACCCAACAATCCCAGAATTCGGGTTATATGTATTCAATCTTCCATGCTTTTTAGTTTGAAGATATTGAGCAGTAGATATCATATATACTTCTCTGGCAACACAAGGTCTGAATTTAGTTTCCAGAAGATTGCTTATATGCAGAGATGGTGAAGCAGGAAAACAACAACTGATATCAAGGAGGAGCTGTAAGGAAAGAACTTATTTTATTTGTTAATTTCAATTTATTAACAACAAAATCTGGTAATTGGATAACCCCTGTATCATATTATCGACTGTGTCTTTATCATCAGACCCTTGGAACTTACTATATTCAATTTTATGGGCTTAGTTGCCTCACATGCTTTTATAATAATATGTTTGTTTTGTTTGTTTTTTTAAAAATTCACTCCAATGTAAATACCTCATGCTTGAAAACACAGGGACATAAGGAGTGATAGGATTCTAAACACTCTCCCATCTCCAGCCATCCATATCATAGTCACTCAGAAGAGTGGAAAACATTAGTTCTCCAGACCTGAGAACGTATTAAGGAAAGAAAAAAAAATCACGTATATGAAAGCAAAGTAATTACCATATGATCAAATTGAGTCCAAGTGAGTGAAAATCCTAAAAGATGCTAAATACATTTTTGAAAATATGAAAATCTTCAATTTCCATAAAGAGCTGAACAGCTAAATTATCAGTTTACATGACATAGTTTATGTGCAATTTGGAAGAACAATAGCATGCAAGTATTTATACAAAACATGCATTGCAATTATTGCTAGTAAGTTGAAAGACAATTTGTTGGAGATTTTTAGTTGACTGTTGTAAATGAAGACATTTTCAATGGGGAGTGGGAAATGGGAAATATTTGCTGATGAGGAACAGAAATGGAAGCATCCATGATGGTAGAAAATGACTGGGCAAAGTCAATGAGCTGGATTACCTCTGGGTACCTATAGGAAAATGGAAGGAACCAAAATTGACTGATGGAAGGGAGACCTAACTACACACAGAATAAAATCACCTGTGGTTGTCATAAAATCACCCTGTTATTCATCTGTTAATTAGTTTATTCTGGTGAATGAGAAGGATCCCTGAGTGCCTTGTAGTAGGTACATTACACGGATAGCTCCATAGTGTAGAAGGAGTGTTTTCAGCAGTAAGGGAAGGAAATGTGATAATAACAGAAAACACTCATTCACTTCCTTCCATTGTGCTGAGACAACCACATGGATTGCGGAACTAAGGAGTCAGAAGAGTGAAGGATTACAGAATTGTAAAGTCTCAATGCTTTCATTTTTGAGAGTTATTCATCCACACTAATGTTTCTCTTCTTCAATTGTGGCTTGTTTCAAGCAGACTTGGCAGTTTTCTCTTCTTACTATACTCTGGTCCTCATTTCCATCTATGCCCAAATACACACACACACACACACACACACACACACACACACACACACACACACACAC
>NW_021604604.1:14160398-14269612 GCF_004785775.1 Grammomys surdaster | reverse complement strand
CACACACACACACACACACACACACACACACACACACACACACACACTGTCTGTTTCTTTAATTTCCAGGGTACAAAAAAGCTGATATTTTTCTGGTTATATGACTACAGTGACTTTAAAAGTGAGGGGCATGAAAAAAATAGGAAATATTTTTCCATAAGTTCATCTCCACACGCAAACAGGATCAACAACTATATACTAGAGATTCAAACACTCATGACCCCAGAAACAGAATTCAATATATCAGGAACTTGGAAATGTATCATATACATGATTGTGATATTGTATTATTTTATTAATCTAAGTTGACATATGTGTTGTTCTAAGAGTTTGTCTCTGTGAATTCATATAAGACTGTCTGTATGGTCTCATATAACACAGTGTAGTGATCATCATATAAGGCCTTCTGCCTGAGAATATCACTAGTACCTGTGAATTACCTGGAAATTGCATGTTTCTGAGCAATGCATTGATCCTTCATGTACCAGCATTCCAGCAAGTTTGGTGTTTGTTTTTCTCCTGTAGATGCGTAGTCATGTTAAATAATGATAAAGAGAGTGAATTTCGGTATTTTAATTTATTTTTCTCCCATAAGTGGAAAGGACATGTATAGTACTTTGCTGATCCATCTAGTCTTTAACCCTGTGTTCATAATAACACTTGCTCAGTATTTGATTTTAGTAGACTCCTAAAGTATCATTGCATAAGACTGTATAATAAATGGGGTTGTGTTTTAGATTTATTATAATAAAAAGTATACTATTTTTTCTTATAAATATGTGAAAACATTTGAATAGATATATTTAAGAAATGTCATTTCAGCACTCATGTGGTAGAGGCAGGGGGATTATGCATTGAAGACCAGCCTGGGATACATCATTAATTGTAGGACAATCTGTACAATAATGTCCGAGACTACTCCTTGGTCCTTGCAAATAGCTCAAAACAGTTAGAAAAACAGGGTGGGGGGAGAGGTTACTTTCTTTCTTCACTTAATCTATGGCAATGCTTCTTTTCAGACCTGTCACATTTGGTTTTATAGTTTGTGAGTGGCACCACTCTGTGCCTTTTATTTGGATTGCAGGGAGAATAGATCCTCTTGTAGGCGACTGACCCTGCTCAGCAGCAAAAAAAAGTACTGTCTACTATAACAAAATGAATGTCAGATTTTGATTCCTTTCCTTAAGGAAATGTCTAAAATTATTGAAATACCTCCATATTAATACCCCATCTTAATGTAAATCTGAAATTACTAAAAATATATTTTTATCTATGATTCAAATTGCATAGAAAGCAAATACAACATATTATCATAATAATGGGTGTGGCCTGACTTTGTATAAGTGCTGAAGGGGTGTAGATATTAAATGAACTAGTTTAGAAGAAAGTATCCAAAATAATACTTTATTTATTTATTTATTTATTTATTTATTTATTATTTTATTGGATATTTTCTTTATTCACATTTCAAATGTTATCCCCTTTCCTGCTTCCACCTCAAAATCTCCTACTCCATCCCCTCTCCCCTGCTTCTATGAGGGTGTTCCCCCAACCACCCACCAACTCCCGCCTCCCTGCCTTCAAATTCTCCTACACTGGGGTATCGGATATATTTTATTTTGCTCTTAGGTAGTATGAAAAATTTAGCTCGTGTGGATTGGCTAGTGCTGCATTCCTGTGTCTGTCTATTTGCTTAATATATTCCAAATATTCACACCTGATAGGAACTAACCAATGTTGGCATGAAGACATTTCCAGATATGATTTTATGGCATTGCAAAGCCATAATATGGTTATTGTCTTCTACAGCAATACACTTTCTCTAAGAGGTACCATTTAGAAAGAAATGCTCGAGTTGACAGTTTGCACTCTGATTTATGTCAGATGTCAGTCTTTCTTGACAGGAAACACCTTCCTTGCTTACTTGATGGTCTTTGTCTATTTTCTTTTACTATAACAGACTGACACAGAATGAGTAACTTCTAAAGAAGGCAAGTTTATTCACCCTACAGTTCTGAAGGATGGGAAATCCAAGGACACAGCTGTGCTGTCTGACAAGGTCTCTCTTGCTTCATTGAAGTGTCACATGAATATAGAGGAAAGAGACAAAGAAGAACAAACTGATTTTACAATAACTGACTTTGGGATTTACCTGTTTCTGTCATACTAACATTAACCAATTCAAAAAACCTCAAGTACTGTGATCCAGTACCTCCCACTGCATCCCAATCCCAACACTGGTACACTGGCACCAAGTTTCTAACAGATGAATTCTGGTGAACATACCAACCATAGTACTGATTTTAAACAATCTAGTCTTTAGGAATGTGGCAATGTTAAAAGAGAAAAACCTAAAATAAGACTAAGCTAGAGAGTTTCTGATGTAAAAACTGAAGAAAACAAAAACTAAACCAAACAAAACCCAACAAAACCAAACAGAACCATTGGCTCCCTGTGTATTAATGTGCATTAATTTTCACATGACAACTCAAATCAACATGAAAAGAAAATTCTATTTTGTAAATGTATGTATAGATAGATAGATTAAGTTATTTTCTGTTTCTAGCTGAAGGTTTTACCTCAAAGAAGAATGAGAAGGTGATATAGTTTGGTTTACAACTAAAATGCTATTATCAATCAGAACTGTCAACTTGAACTCTCAATATAGATACAGGTAAGATGCCACCATCTTCCTAATGGATGAGCTCATGAGTTTGAATAACCAGTGAGAAAGAATTCAGGTCTAATATAAGCTGAAAAAATTATAGGCTAATGTTAACAAAATATAGTTCATAAACTAGAGTTTTATTAATCTGTATCATAATACCATGTCCATAAAATCATCAGTGTGTGTGTGTGTGTGTGTGTGTGTGTGTGTGTGTGTGTGTGTGTGTGTGTGTGAGAGAGAGAGAGAGAGAGAGAGAGAGAGAGAGAGACGGGGTATAATGTAGCTCATGATGGCCTAGAACTTATTATATAGAAGAGATGACCTTGAACTCCTGGTCTTCTTGACTCTTCTACCCTACTTTAAGCACTAGAATTGCAAGTATCTACCACCCTATCAAACTACCACTCGTGCTATATTTTAGCTAATTTAATAACAGTGATCTAGGTTTTGGGGTGGTTGATTTCCTTTTGTTAATATTTTGGTTTTGTTGTATATTTTTTGTTTTTTAATTTAGCTATTTTTATGTTTTAATTTTATTTATTTTTGTTATGTACATTCTGGGCAAAGTCATGGAATACAGTGATTGTTTTCGCATTAAAATTAGTTCATCTCTGAGAAGTGATTTCTAGTTCTTGGATAGGAGCATCCAGACAGTGGTTCTCAGCATTTTAGAAAGTTTCCTCTTATTAAGTAATAAAGTGACTCAACTGTGGCTAAGTTTTGTTACAGAAGAACCAGGTAAAAACTGCCTAGCCTCAGGAAGGCTTGAAGCTATTGCTATATTTTTGAGGGAAGATATAGCCTTCCTATGTGAAATAACCATTCACCCTGGTGCCTAACCTCAATGAGATGCCAACCACTTTGACAACTCCGTCGTCTTCCTACACACTCACCAGCCATTCCTATCAGTTCTACCTCAGAAATGTCATTCTAGTCATTAGAGATCCAATTCATCATTCTGTCTCCTTAAATTGTAATTTACTAATTACTATGCAGCAAAACAGGTTGAAGTGTAAACAACCAGTGTTCAGACTTATACCCCTGCCTCTTTTGATAGATGGATAATAATTACCCATACATATGGGATACAATAAGATTGCTTTATGTATGCATTATGAAAGAATCAAACCACATCTTTGAAAAATCCAAGACCCAGCTGGATTAAATACTGTGAATAGCTGGGAGGCAAGTAAAGTGAGTAGCAATAATTGAGGCTGTTTGTCTTGGCTTTGTGTAGTTTGTGTATGACTTCTGTAGAGGAATTTGAATTTTTATATCCATATACATATATACTTTCATATGTTTCATGTAATATATATTATGTGTTACATTTTAATGCATAATACATATATAATACATTTTAATTAAATATTTAATATTTTGTTAACGGTTATATTATTTTATGACTATTTAATATTCAATGAATAATTAAGTAACCAAGAAACATGGATTTATTAGTATATATTAGATATATGATTATACAATATGTAATTATTATATATATTATATAAAACATATTCTTACTCTACCAGAGCCTCCCACAACTATTCAAGTTGCTTTATAAAATACGTTTCATTGTACTTGCCCTGACACTGTTTGTCTTTAGATTTCTTTGAAAATTGCCTAAAGAATGAAAGGCATTCCTGAAATGTAATAAATAGTATTAAATTCCAGTAATTATATAATGTTCTGTTTCTGCTTTATTTTCATATTATGGTCAGTAAATCTGACACTTGTCTAATTCTACAGAACATTGTGTGTTTATATTTCCTTTAAGATGCCTACTATGTTAGATACTTTTATTATCACTATGACAAACTCCTTGACAAGAACAACTCTAGGAAGAAAGTTGATTTAGTTCACTGTTTGAGGGTCCAGCCTGTTACTTGAAGAAAGTATAGTGTAGGGAGCATGAGGATGCTGGTAACATTGTATCCATAGTCAGAAGATAGCTAAGAGAGACAGATGCTTAGCACTCTTTTTCTTTTGTATGTAGCTATAGACCCCAGTCTATTGGATGATATGGATCAAATTCAGTGGGATTTTTGTTTTTTTATTTGTTTTTTGTTTTTGTTTTGTTTGATTCTTCTTAGTTAAATTTTTCTGATGAAAATCCTACAAATGTGTCTCAAACTATGTTTGATAAACTATTGAAAATCCACTCAAGTAGAAAATGAAAGTTGGCCATCATACCAGCTCATGACACCATGACTCTCAGCTAACAGAGAAATCTCTGTGTTTTTGTGTGTATTTAAAAACAAATTTTAATTTAAATATGTTTTGATAATTTAAAATCTATAAGCTATTAGAAAATGACAGAAAGTAGAGCAGAAACTCATAGTTCTTTTCTGATATCACAATGCCCGGTAACAGTGGGGGAAATATCTCATTTTTATAAGAATTTTTCTATGGATCATTAAGACTGTTCTTACTTATTCTTTCTAGCTTTATTTCATTCTTCCTGCTGATGTTGTGTGTTATAGACATGAGTAGAAATGATATCCTATATACATCAAATAGAAAAATAAGCAGAATGTTGGCTACCATGAGTTACAAATACAACTGCAGGCTGTGTGTGCAGCCGTTTTATGAAATCATCTCTGGGAAGGGCACAGGAAAAATAGTGACCTGGGTCGTGAATGACATCCTGGTTGAATGAAATAAGTCTAACATCAACAAGTCTTGGGAAGACATAGAAACATCTTAGATAAGAATATCTCAGGAGAAACAAAGGATAATATTTGGAAAAACTCAGATAATGAACTCATAAAAAATGATCTGTGTTATGTATACTTGTTTCTGTAATTGCTCTATTCCATTCTTTAAACTGTGTTCTCTTTTAGCATGATTGAGAGTGTGTATATATTATGTTGTAGATTTATGTACTACCTATGCCCACATACATGATTTATATTATAGAGTACAAGCAAAAATGTATCATAATACAGATGTAGACATTTGTCAACATAGGTCTGAAAATCATGGCCACTGTTTATTTAAATATTTAAAAGCTATCCTTAGACATTCTATGAGCAATAAACTAATAGCCATACTTAAGTGCCCTTAAAGATGTTAGCACTGATTCTATAAACATTTGGTATCTGTGTAGAGTTCAACAAATATATAGAAGTATTAAAAGCATTGGAAGATAGGATTTTCAGCTTTATGAGACTGTTCTCTATTAAGGGGATATATCACCTTTAAGCTATGAGACTTTTCTCATTTGAGTGTGAGAGAAATTATTCCAGAAGATGAAGCTACACATGGCATAATGATCAAAGCATACCTGTGCACAATTATTTAAAAACTAAACTGTTTAAACAATTGTATAATTATATAGGATTTCAAAAATGAAATGCACAAAATAGCCTGGTTTCTTTTGTTCATGTTTATCTAAAAAGGTGTTTCACTCAGTTTCACTAAGAATATCTTTTCATTCTCCAAAATTAAGTTGCATGTCAGAGTCTTAATAAAATATATCGCTGTAATTGTTGGGCATCAGCGTGACTGGATATAGATCACCTAGCAAACATTTGACATGGCATGTCCATGAATGGTCTTTCCAGAGAGAGTGAAATGAAGAGGGAGTATCCACCCCGAACTTGAATGGAACTATCTCCTTTCAACCAATGAATGTTGGTGGGAAATAAAATAAAATATAATAAAATAAAATGGAATTATTTTTTAAGAATTTGTCCACATGGTTGAAGCCTTACCTTCTTTTTAATATTAAATTTGATGTTAACGATAGCTTAGTATTATGCTATATAGTTTTAATAACCATGAATAATCTCCTTGCTGATTTAGTTAACTTGATGAAAATATTTTCAGTGTTCAAACATTATAAGATGATACCAATTCTCTAAGACACATTAGAATGTATTTCATAATAACATAATAACTATTGAAGAGGACGTTTTTAGAATAAAACATGAAGTCTTCCACTATACTGTCCCACTGGAGAAGGCTGACTTGAGGAAAAAAAAGGTATTTTATAGTTCCCCAAAGAACTATGAATCCCATATCTGCCAAAATAGATTAAGCAGTTGGTATGGGAGATAAGAGCTCCACAGGGAAAACATTTAGGGTCCAATTAAGTTTGGATGTCAGCAAAGCTAAGTGGAAAGGCAGGCCATGATTCTAGGCTACCAGTAGGATTTACAGCCACTGAAGATTGCTTGATAAGTACTAAAATTGCAGGTCAGCTCAAAGTCTGCTTCAACTCTGCATTGAACAGCCATTCAATTGCCCTTTAAGTGTGCCGCAATTATTACCATGGACTCTTAGAGTCCTTCCAGGTCAACTCTCTGTCTCTGTGACAAGTTCTTTGGAACCTTCTAAGTAGCCCAAAGACAGGGGGAAAGGGAATAGTCATTCTTTGTTTAAACTCTTCCAAGGATGATTTACTGAGAAGGCAAATAATCTCTTTAAAGGAGAAGGGCATTTTTTAAAGGTTCTAAACTGAATTAGTTTGACATATGCCTCATGCTAGATTGTAGAGCTATAATGAGAGCCCTTTATGCAGGGTGTAAAAGAACTATATTCTATATGCAGACTGGTCCACACTTTTGAAGACATAGAACTTTCTGAATTTCGGTTCTTTTTATTCCTAGCTGAGTGAACTTGGGTATTTAAATATTACCATCTCCTCATATGCTAACTTGAAAAGCTGAGTTAGGAGACTTTTATGAGGTTTTGGTAGTTTTAATATCTGAAACATTAGTAAGTTCTCAATTAAGTCTGAATTTAGTCTTTCAGTAGATTCTTCTATCAAATGATGCTGGGAAAAAAACATTGATAAATATTCTCAGTCCTAAGAGGTTTCCTAAGAAGAACCCAAACATTTAAATATGCAGTAACAGTACAATTTTCCAAAACAATTTATGAAAGCAACTTAGGTCAAGTGAGGCTAGGAGCAGTTCTGCACAAAACTAATGTTTAAATGAGCAAGGATGATAAATGGAAATGAAAAGAAGTCCAAGGAGACAGAATAACATGCTAGAAAACAAAGCTAGATCAAGAAATAATAGGCAAAAAGGCTACCCAAGGTAGCTTTCCTCTGATATGTCAATGGATAGTAATTGTGTTAAACTCATAGTGAAAACTGCCAAGGACCAAACAGTATGTGGCATCTTAACCTACGTGAACTACAGAGAATGAGAAACTACTGAGAAATGTTAATCAGAACACTAATGTGATTATGTAAGTTATCAGAGTGCAACATGTGGATGTTGTGGTAGTACCATGCCAATGAGAGAACTTGTGTTCTCTCATTGAACACTATGAACATTGTACTATGTTCATAGTAGCATTGGTACCTAGGTGAGATGCAGTACACACCTTTTGGAAGATCTTAGTATGTACTGTCAACTTTAAACAGAATAACAGAATTTATATGAGCCATTAAGTCCCATTTTACTTTTAGAAAGCTCCAGTATATAAACACAACCAAAATTCTTCAAAATGCCCTCTCCTTATTTCTGAATTTTCTTAGATTTAATAAAAATCACAAAACCCCTGGCACACACATTGATAAATACTGAAGCCACTCTCAGGATGCTTGTCAAAGTAGTCTTAAATTTCTAGGTGGGCTCTTATATTTTCCTTTCAAAATATAGCAAGTTTTTAGTGTTTTCTTTGACTCTAACAAAGAAGGAAATCATTAAGTATACTATACTACTTTATTTTATATCTGGTTAGCAGAAATGTGTGTTCTAACAATTCTTCCTTTGATAAGCAGATTGTCTTTTCCAAGAAGAAAGTATGTATTGTTCTGTTCTGTTTTTTTAAGAACTCTTGTGTGTGTGTGTTTGTGTGTGTGTGTGTGTGTGTGTGTGTGTAGTAGCAGTAGCAGTAGCAGTAGCAGTAGCAGTAGCAGTAGCAGCAGTAGTAGTAGTAGTAGCAGCAGTAGCAGCAGTAGCAGTAGTAGTAGTAGTAGTAGTAGCAGCAGTAGCAGCAGTAGTAGTAGCAGTAGTAGGCACAATCACTGTGGCTCCGCTGGGTAATGAGAGCAATGACCACATTTATGAGTTCAGGCTAGGCTATCACAGAAAGGTGGGCAAAAGAAACTACTGAAGAGGAAATCTGGTGTTGACCACACATTGAACTGTTTTGCAATGATGACAAGCTTTAAGGTGAAGAAAAACCCAGAAGTTTCTTATCAAAGCCTCCAGTAAGGGTTAGGTATTGATTATAATTTGGAACTTAGGACACAAGATAAAGGAAGGACAACATATTGAAAGTGTGTGTACTGCAGATGATGATAGAGATTCCCTATTAATCTGGAAAGATGGTATGGAAATGGAGACAGGATACAAGGAGCCTTCAAATCAGTCCCTCATCAACAGATGTAATATCAGATGTGCTAAGATAAAGTTCGGATGATGTGAGAAGGCAAAAGAAAGTGGTCAAATTCTAGTATCCATGGGAACTGTACATACCACTTGTATTTTAAAAAATCAAGTGCTTAACTATTCCTATTTTTAAAACTATACAATGTACTAGATTTAGTTCTCTCCACTCAGTTTCTCCAAAGCGTTCCACTATAATGACACAAAATCCAGGAACACTGGCACATACAAAATTCACTCCATGCCTGAATGGGCACAAGAAATGGGATGTTGCTGAGTGACGGCTAGGGAATGCTTGAAAGCACCCTGACTTGCATATACTCAGAGATAATGTCAATAACTACAAAATCTCCAGGTAGACAATGTTTCCAGGAACACAAGAGAGAAGTGGAATTTACTAGTAAAACAGAAAATGTCCTTTTTGAGAAAAGTAGTCTGCAACATCGCAGAATTTCAGCCAGTGATTTTTATCTCTGTAATTCCCAGCTACATTTGCTGAAGAAGAATGACCACATTTATAAGTTCAGGCTTATAGAATGTGGATATATGTGTTTCTTTTTGTGACAACAGGACCTCTGTGCTCCTTACCCATCCAGAAATATAATTAAGGAGCAGGTGTTTGGCTACTTCTCTTTGTTTATTCCCTTTAAACAAATTTCATATAATGATTATTTGCAAGGTACTCTTTATCCTATTTAGAAACTATTAATACAATTAATCAAAGGTTCTTTGAGTTGGGAAGACAGTGTGCTTTTTAAGTTGGGAATAAAGTTATGCATAATGTATTGCTTCTTTTTTATCACATTTCTAACTTATTCACCAAACACATTTTACTATCTCATGAAATTATCA
Source organism: Grammomys surdaster (assembly GCF_004785775.1). NCBI lineage: Eukaryota > Metazoa > Chordata > Mammalia > Rodentia > Muridae > Grammomys > Grammomys surdaster. The sequence goes on along the minus strand of NW_021604604.1, from coordinate 14,259,742 downwards.
TGTTCTCTTTAAATCCTAACTCTGGGTAATTTGCTCATGAATTGCATATTTACTTACGAGTCCATAGAGTTAGTGATCTTTCATATCCATCTGTGTAAGCTGTAGATTCAGCCGCTAATCTTTTTAAGAAAAGATACGTTAATTTCTATCTCTGAAATTTGTTCCCACCTCCACTCTCCTTTCCAAGACTGCATTAGAGATTTAATTTAATGAAGTTAGGAATTGTGTCATAATGTACTGTTGGGCTCCACAACTAGAACATTCTTTTTCACATAATGACATCCTTAGTTGATCAATTATCAGATTGATTATTCTAGTCATTTGCTAATTAAAAAATTGATCCTTTTATAAAGATAGACTTATTTTTATTGTGTACAAGTGTTTGCTTGGATGTATGTATTGTACTACATATATGTCAAGTGCCAGCAGAAGCCAAAAGATGGCATCAGATGCCCTGGAACTAGAGTTACAGTCAGTTGTGGTCCTCAATATGGCTAGGGATTGAATCTGGCTTCTCTGAAAGAGCACAAGTGATCTTAATTACTGACTCCTCTCCTCAGCAATTGTGTGTTGACCTTAAGAGCATAGAAGAAATTGTAGGTAACAGTTTCTAAAACAAATAATTTTTTGTACACACAATTTTTATCTTTGCTATAACAAGTTAATGCTTACATATTTTCTGTAATAAGCAGTTATTAGATTCGGTTTGGTTTTTTGTTTGTGTGTATATGGTGTATATGTGCGAGCATGTGTGTGTGAGAGGAGGATATGTGGCGACCAGAAGAGGACACCGAGTGTCCCTGTGTAACACTGTATGCCTTATTCTCTAGAGATAGGGTCTCATTAAAACCCTGGTTCACTATATTCAGTGGACTTGCTGGCCAGTGAGCTCCTCTCTCTATCCATCAATGTTATGGTTATAGGCACATGTAGCCATCGCCAGCTTTTACATTGGTACTGTTGATTCAAACTCAGGTTCTCTTGCTTATAGAGCCAGCGCTTTACACGCTAATCCATCTACCCAGTCTCAGGAACTATTAAATATTACTATGTTTTGAATATGCCTGACAGTACACAAAGAAGTTTTCTCTTAATCTTTCTATCTTTTCATCTTTTTATAAAGATAGACTTATTTTTATTGTTATTTTTATTAAGTGTTTTCTTGAATGTATGTATTGTACCACATATATGTCTTGTGCCAGCAGAGGCCAAAAGAAGGCATCAGATACCCTGGAACTATAGTTACAGTCAGTTATTTCTTTGTTTTGTTTTCCTTTTGCTTTCTTTTTTTAATTCTTTTTGTTTGTTTGGTTGGTTTTTGTTTTTCCCATTGAGCTAACTGGAATTTATATTTTAAATCTTGTTTTACATTAATATTTACCATTTTTAAAGTTTCCATACTTTAAAATAATGAATTATGATCTCATTACTCTTTACCTCCTCCAGCTCCCCTTGAGATCCACCAAGCTATATTATTATTAATATCCCCCTAAACTAGCACTGACCATATATAATTGTCTGGGGCTTTTAACTGTGGCATGGCCAACATACTAGCAACCACATCCTCAAAGAAAAGTGACTCCCTGTCCCTTAACAACCATCAACCACTGATAGCTCTTCAAAAAGAAGCCTCTCTGACCAAGATTATGAACAGCATAAATTTATGAGTATAAATATAGGAGGTAAGTCTGACAGCATGACTAATGTGATTTAAAACATTACCAATAGTGCCATGTTAGGGCCTATGACCCACCCCCACAAGCCATGAGCTTTTGACAGATGTAGTAACAGACACTCCTGTGGAGCATCCTGGAAGATACAGACACTTTATACTACCCTTCTGCACTCTTCTCTCCATTTCTAAACAATAGCTTCCTCCCTTGCTTCAGTCCTTTTTCTCTTGGTGTCATCAGCTTATAATCTCCTAGTTAGACCTCATTTGTAATGTCCTGCACATCTTTTAATTCCTGGTTGCCTGACAATAATGATTATTTTTTCCAGCTCCTGATTGATGTTTACAGCACCCTGTTCACATGGCATCTGCAGATGTTACTTTCTGCTCATCCTTGGATCATTTAAGAAGATAGCAGATAGCCCATTTAAACAGACTTCATACTGAAATCATTTCAGGGGCTCTGGATTTTTCCTCATACTTGATGTGACAGCAGCTCATTCAACATATGTTCCTTTCTTCTATTTTTTATTTGTCAGTGTGCTTTGTGTGTGTGTGTGTGTGTGCGCATGCACACGAATGTGCATGCCTGGAGGTGGCTGATTCTGCTAGACCAGTGACTCCCAGACTGTGCCTGCCCCTTTATCACTCTAACACCATGCCACCATACCTACCTTTTTAGTTGTTGTAAAAGCGCTGATTTTCGTGCTGTCACAGTAAGCAGTTTCCTGACTGAGCCATCTGCCTAGCTCTTATTATGTTTTCTTTGTCTTGAATATCTTACCAGTCTTTTAGTCACGAAGCAATGCTCCTCTCTAGGTAAACGATGAACAGTAAACACCTCAACCATTTCAAAGCAGTTGATCATTTTTATTCTAAAACAGTTCAATATCTTCTTCCCAATAACCCACATCCCCTTTTGCCTGTCCTGGTACTGCTTAATTCTCAACTCATACACAAATGCTCCAATCCCTAGTTCTCTACCAATCTTGATTGCTGACTGTCAGAATTTAGTTTTTTAATTTTAGCCCCATACAAATGGAGAAATTTTTTTTGAAGTTGGACTACCTGGTCGGTGTGTACATGGGAATGTACTTCAGTACTTTCTGAATATCAGAAAAAAATGGAATCTTAAAATAAAATTGCATTTCTCCAACATATCGCCTCTCAATTCTAGAAAACTTTTCAAAAATAATTGCCAGTGTTCCCGTAACTTCATTAGCTTTTCTCTTAACACTCTAGTAAGTACATCACCCAGAGCTACAGACATGATACAATTCAGTAATTTGAGAGGAAATTGGGGCCAGCTCCTTTGCAGTATCTAAGACTTTATGCTTTGCTTTCTTACCTTTCTGCCAGCATCTGGCATTTTTCCACTTTCTTTTAGACTCCTCTACCCAGAGATTTTTTTCATACTTGGACTGAGCCTTCAAAATGCTGTCTCTCGGGCTTTCAAGCACCTTCAGGCTGATATCTAACTTTCTCCCCTCTCTCCTTATAATTGAGTAAACACTTTTTTACCTTTCCAGCCACTGGCATGTGTCTGCCAGCATGTTAAAGCAAAAAGGAGATTTTGGTATAGAAAACTATCGTAAAATGCATCTATCTGTCTTTCCATGATCAGTAATGTAGGTAACTTCTCACCAGATTACAAATGAAGGGGAGTACCCCTTTTCATTGTAGACATGTGAAGGTACCATGTGTTTGCCCAAGCAGTGAGTTTTCAAGCATTCCTTTCTAAAAGTTATCCTTTCTTCTTGAAATGCTTCTTTCTGTTTTTTAAACACAAGATTATGAGGTTTTTTTTTTTTCACAAAACTTGAAGGATACAAGAAAACAAACATTAATAAAACACCAGCATGTTTCTCTTTCTTTAATATTTTCGATTTTTCTTTTATTTTTGACGTTATAGTATAACTATATAATGTCTCCTTTTCCTTTCCTCCCTCCAAACCCACCTATAATCACTTCCTTTTTCTCTTTCAAGTTTATGGTCTCTTTTCTCATTAGTTGTTATTTTGTGCATGTATGTATAAACATGAATATTTCTAAATATGAACCACTCAGTCTGTATAATGTTCCTGGCATGCGTGTTTTCAAGGGTGACCACTGGACAATGGATATTTAGACACATATTACATGTATTACCATGAGTTAAGTAGCATGTAGCTATACATACTTTGAAGCTATCTGCCACACACTGGAATATACTCTTTTCTTACACACAGTATATTTTGATCACTCTGTCCTCTATTCTTACACATCTTGGATGTTCCTAAATCTCTAACCATCCAGTTTCATGTTCTATCTCTTACTCCCCCTCTGCTACTCAAACAACCCAAAAAACATGAACAAACTACAAAAGACACATATTCAAAACAAACAAACAAAACAAAACAGATAGAGCATCTCAAAATGGAGTCTGTTATGTGTGGGCCAACTGTTCCTGAGTATGAGGCCTGCTGTGGAGTGTGATTGGTGTGAGAAGTGATGCTCCATTGGAGAAAATTGATTTTCCATTTCTCAGCAGGTATAAATTGCAAATAGCTTGTTAGTTATGGATGGGACTTTGTTTCTGTCTCTCCTCCATACTGGGATTTTATCTGGTTTGAGCTTGTGCAGGTCTTGTGCCTGCTGTCACACCTCTGTGAGGTCATATGTGCATCATTCCTACCGTCTCTGAGAAATGCTGCTAGAATAAATTCTTTTTGGTTTTTGAGATTCTAGTATAATTTCATTTCTCCCTTCCTTTTCTCTAAAATCTTCCATATACACCAAGTACCTACCATATATTTCTAAATATAATCTGTTCTATATGTATATAATAAACTCTGAAGGTAAAGATTTATATGGAAATTTTAAGACATACAATTTTTATTGTAATTTTTGTTTTGAAGCTATCCATTATTCAATCCTGTATATGTCTACAAATAGAAATATTGGTTCCTGGAGATCATTTGTTGATAACTTTATTTAATTCTTTTTCTTTAATATAAAAATATCTTATATAGGACTGTCTGAAAAAATAGAGCAGAAAGCAGTACGTGAAAGCCTAAAGTCTCCATTCAGTGTTTTATTTAGAGTACTGAGATTGGATCCAATGCTTGCAGCATGCTAAGCACAGGCTCTTCCACTGAGCTACCAGATCTAGTGCATGGAGGGGTGGATTTATTTAGCATAACATTTACAGTCTGTCATCCCACATAAAAGCATTTAGACAAATGAAAACCATATTTGAGAGTTTACAATTAGAATTTTAAGTAGAAGGCATTTTTATAAACTTGCTAAGTAACCTTCAAAATGTTAATAATGGCAATAATTTAAATATGGATACCTTTCTTTTTATTACTTGAGGAAGCTGAACTTTCTTCATGGCTTACTGTTCCCAGCCCTTGAAATCTGGTAAGTGACAGTTAAAACATAGAATATCCTTAAAGAAGAAATCAACCTGCTATGTGTTAAGGTTAATTTTATTTAAAGGGATATTTTTCCCAAATAATTTATTTTTTATAAATTTTATTAGACAAATTTGCAATTAGAAACTGTTACAAATAATTTATTTTTATTGAAACACGATTTAAAGGCAAATAGATCTTATCCAAAGATCTCAGTTCCATCAGGAATGACAAAAATAATTAGGTTCTAGAAGATGAACTGTTTTATTAATAAACTTTATTGATTGTGAGTAATTTAAATTTGAATTAAGCTAAGGGAATGTTTGGAATTTTCTACCATGCCCTGTATAGACATATTCTCTACAGTTGTGTCACACTAGCAGGTGCATTGTTACAAGCAATAAAGCTACATACTGACACATCATTACTATGCAAAGGTCACAGTTCCATTAGGGACCACTGCTAGTGTTCTCTGCATTTCCACAAATATATAATGATAATTATCTACCTTGTAGAAGAATCCCACAGTCTTCCATTTCTCGAGCATTCTACTCATTCCATACTGCCCTACTCCCTGAAAACCACTAGTCTTTTGATTCCTTTTTTCCACTGTAGTCTTTTTCAATTGATATGCTTCACTTAATGGTACATATTTAAGTTTCCTGTATATCTTTTTATAGTTCATTACATTTTAGCAGATGGGAAAATGCCCAGTACCTGATTCAAAGCCAGTGCCCATAATCCCAAACTCCAGTTGGCTCAAGCCCTAGGCCTCCTATAGCAGTTGACCAGCTTGACAGATCAAGCTTCCATGCAAATGCCTTAGAATGATCAGTATGGACTAGTTGTCATGTGTGCTATGGAGACCATAGCCAGGCAAGCAACCAAGTATCATGCCCCCTCATTGTCTGGCCAATCCCTACATTCTCAGGTTCAATGATCATCTTGGTGCCAGTTCTGTCCTGTGCATCCAGGTTACAGGCCATCTCTGATTATATAAATATCCTCCTGGAAATAACTTCTAGACCTATTGCTATTATCTTCCAATCATTAGACCCTTCTCAATATATAGGTCAACTCTTCAGACTTTCATCTCAAGCCCAATCATCCACTTAACAAGAAATCAGACTATCCACCTCCAGACCTCCAACATTGAGTCAACTTGTCTAACATACACAAGGGCCTTCCCAATATCCCCTCCTCAGTAGACATTGAAATGAAACGTGTGTCTAGAAAAAGACAATTTGTAAACTTGAATAAGCCCCTTCCTCAAATTCATAACCAACAAATAGCTACAAAGATCAAGATCACAAAAGCATGACAAAGCTAAATGATCCAGGTCAACTAGTGACAGAAACCCTAAGGCAATGGGTGAAAATAAATACAAATGCCCCAAGTGTGTGAAACTGCAAAGAGGAAACAGCTGGAAATATCTATGACACTGATCAGGGCAATGGCATCAGGATCTGACTGCAAATGTATAGACAACAAAATAAGATCAGACTAAGCAGGACGTTGTAGTACTGAAAATACTCAGCACAGGAAATAATGCAGTGAGCAAAGTCAAGATTAACCCCCAGGGCTGTCAGAAAAACATGTCAGTCCTACATATAATGAGGTTACTAGTCCTAATATGTAAAGAAAGGGTCCAATACTATAGTAACATATTTGTTAAGTTGGTTAACAATGGACAAAATACTCTAGCAGGAATTTCTTAATAGTCAACTTACAAATAGCCAACAGAAAAAGGAAGAGTGATCAGCCTTACTAATCACAGGGAAATACAAATTAAAACTGCAATATGATTTTTTTATTGGATATTTTATTTACATTTCATATGTTGTCCCCTTACCCCATCCCCCACCCACCCAGGAAGGCCTTATCCCCTCACCCCTCCTCCTTCTCTGCAGATGTAACCCCTACCTACTCCCTGACTCCCACCTCCCCACCCTCAAATTCCCACCCCCTGGGGCATCCAGCCTTCATAAGGTCAAGGATCTCTTCTTCCACCTATGCCCAGAAGGGCCCTCCGCTCTTTCTTATACAGCTGAAGACATGGATCCCTCCCTAAGTGTTTCCAGGCTGCTGGTTTAGACCCTGGGAGCTCTGGTTGGTTGGTATTGTTGCTCTCTTCATGGTGCCACAAACCCTTTCAGCTCCAATGGTCTTCACTCTAACTCCTCCATTGGGAACCCCATGATCAGTTCAATGGCTAGTTGTGAGCATCTGCCCCTGAATATGTCAGACTCTTGCAGACCTCTGAGGAGGCATCTATATCAGGCTCTTATCAGCATGCACTTCCTGACTTCCACATCAGCATCTTCCTTTGGTGACTGCACATGGGATGGATACGAAGGTGGGATGGTCTTCAGACGGCCCCTCCTTCAGTTTCTGTCCCTCATTTTGTCTCCATATTTGCTCCCTTGAGTATTTTGTTGCTCCTTCTAAGAAGGACCGAATCATCTCCACTTGGTTTTCCTTCTTCATGAGCTTCATGTGGCCTGTGAGTTGCATCTTGGGCATTTCAAGGTTCTGGGCTAATATCCAATAATCAGTGAGTGAATACCATGTGTGTTCTTTTGTGATTGGCTTACCTCACTCAGGATGATAATTTCTAGTTCCATCCATTTACCTAGGAAACTCTCAAATTCATTGTTTTTAATAGCTGAGTAATACTCCATTGTGTAAATATACCACATTTTTTTAATCTATTCCTAAGTTGAAGGACCTCTGTGTTCTTTCCAGCTCCTGGCTATTATAAATAAGGCTGCTATGAACATAGTTGAGCATATGTCCTTGTTATATGTTCGAGCATCTTCTGGGTATATGCCTTGGAGTGGTCTGCAATATGATTTTTATTACTATAGCTCTATAGTACAGCTTGAAATCAGGACTGGTGATACCTCTGAAAGTTCTTTCATAGTACAGGATTGTTTTATCTACCCTGGGTTGTTTGTTTTACTATATGAAGTTGAATACTGTTCTTTCAAGGTGTGTAATGAATTGTATTGGAATTTTGATGGGGATTACATTACATATGTAGCTTTTTTCTTTTGGTAAAACAACCCTTTTCACTATGTTCATCCTACCTACCCATGAGCATGGCAGATCTTTCTGTCTTCTGATGTCTTCTCCAACTTCTTTATTCAAAGCCTTGAAGCTTTTATCACATACTTGCCTAGTTAGAGTTACCACAAGATATTTTATATTAAATGTGCCTTTCATGAAATCTGTTGTTTCTATGATTTCTTTCTCCACACCTTTGTTGTTTGTATATAAGAGTGCTACTTGTAGGAGTGACCAAAGACTGGTCCAACTTGAAACCCATGCCATGAAAGGGAGCCCACATTTGATATTGTCAGAGAGCCAGGAACTAGATGCAGGATAATTCAGAAACCTAGAAGAAAACCAAACACAATTGTCCAAAAGAAAAGAAAAGAAAAAATAAAAATAAATAAATAAAATTTACAAGTCAATAAAATGGCTCCTTATGATATTTCACCGTACTTGTAGACCGGAGCCTAGCATAATCATCCTCAGAGAGGCTTAATTCGGCAACTGATTGGAACTGAAGAAGCGACCCACAGCCAAATATTAGGCAGAGCTTGTGGTGTCCTTCTGAAGAGGGCAAGGAAGGATGGTAGGAGTCAGAAGAATCAAGGACACAACAAGAAAACATCTCACAGAATCAACTTGCCATGGCTCACAGGGGCTCACAGAAACTGAAGCAACAATCAGGGAATCTGTATGAGTTTGACTTAGGTCCTCTAAAGATATGTTATGGTTGCATAGCTTGTTTTTTTTATGTGATACCTAACAGTGGGAGCAGGGGCTGACTGAGACTCTTTTGCCTGCTTTTATGACTCTTTTCCTCCTACTGGGTGGATATGCCTAGTCTTACTGCAACATGGTATGCCATGTTTGGTTGATATTGCCAGAAGACCTGCTCTTTTCTGAAGGGAAACAGAAGAGTGAATCTGAGGGACAAGGGGAAGGAAAGGGAGGGGCTGAGAAAAGATGAGGGAGAGGAATTGAGGTTGGCATGTAATATAGGAGAGAAAAGTACTTTTAAAAGTGATGATGTAACATTACCACACATCTATAATGAGCTTTATCAAAAGACCTACATAACAATTTCGGCAAGGACATACAAGAAAGAAAACCTGTACAGGTAAAAATGTAAATTAGCACAGTCATGAGGAGCAACCATGTACAGTACTGCAAAAACTCAAAATAGAATGACTTAGCTATTCCTTATAATGTGTAGACCTCAGGATATTAAATTATTATGTTTAGGAGATGCCTACCATCTCTGGTTCACTGCATTACTATCCACAATATTCAAGAGATGGTGTTCACTTTAAAGCCCATGCACAGCAGAAGAAAAATGCTATAAAACATGATGTGCACACATAATGTACTATAGACCGTCTTTCAAAGGAAGGAAATCATTCCATTTACAGCATCACAGATAAAGATGGTGGTGTAATGCTAAATGGGATGACCTAGTCATAGAAAGTCAAACACTGCTTGGCCTCATTTACACATAGAAGCAAAAAATGCTAATTTCATGAATTCAGAATAAATTGGGGTTGAAACAAACCTATGACTGGGTTGGGGGCATGCGGGGAAGTAGGAAATTGAGATTAAAGGTAATAAAATTTCAATTAGGAAGAATATGTTGAAGGGAACTATTCCACGTAACACTGTGCTATATTGTTTACATCACAATAAGAATAGTTATTCATTAGATATTAAGATTAAAGTAATACAACTGAACATGGTTGCATTAACTAATGTTCATGTTACTCCAGTGTACTACTCCATGATGTATACACATCATCCTGTTGTGCACAGGAAACATGACTTTTATGTATGATGTTGAAAATGTTGACCTACAGGAATTTGGTGAGCAAGCTTTTCCTGGTCAGCTCTTAAGGTGGTTGAGGAAGAAAACATACTTAGGTTAGGTCTCCATGTTTTAGTGAGCCTTGGGTGAACAGGGTAGTTAGAGACATTCGAGTTCCCTTAAGCCAATGAAATGTGGTTAACTAGCTTCTCCTGTTGTACATTCATCAGAGAGCTGAGGATGTCCCATGTACTTCAAGACGGTTCTTCTTTCTTCCCTTGCTGGAAGCAGACATGTTTCCCATTTTCTGACTTGGAAGTTCAAGAGAGCACAGTGGTATGAACTAGGCTCTTTGATGATTTTGTCCATGCTCAGCATCCTGCTTGGTTTTGGTGAGTTAAACTTCTCTTTATCTTCCCAACTACTTCCCAGTGTTGGTAGTGATGGTTTGTTCTGTGGCCTTACTTCCCTATTAATCCAGGAAAGGTTGACTGTGTTTTAACTTCTGCAGCTATTTTTTGTTTGGTTGTTTAGTTGGCTGGTTGTTTTTCATTTGTTTTGTTCTGGTGTGGTGTGGTGTGATTTGGTTTGGTTTTCACTGACCTTTGGCAAGAAGTACACTGCATCTATGCTCTTACATGTTGGACTATAGATAAGAAGTCAAAATGAAATTTGTTAAAAAAAAAGAAGAAAGGAAGAAAGAAAGAAAGAAAGAAAGAAAGAAAGAAAGAAAGAAAGAAAGAGAGAAAGAAGAGAGATCTTAAACATTCAAAGAACTGTAAACCTTCTTCCCTGACTGTATAGGAGCCCCTGATACCTTCTGTAATATGCTTAAAGTGAAGGAATTATAGATGGCATTGAATTTTTTCACATAAATATCAATTATTGTTCAATAATCACTGGGAAAATAAAAGGAAGGGTCCTTGTAATTAGACCTGCTCCGTGTGCTGACTACATTTCCAGGCAGTCACAGGGCTGCACTATTCATTAGATGACGACTTCATTATAGGTTACAAAGAAGAAAATGCCAGCACTGTCTACACTGTGAGCTGGAATGTGTGAGCCTGTGAGGACCTGAGATTAGTTTCCTTCTACTGCAATGCAGAAAACTTAATTACATATCAGAGAGGCTGTCAGAAGACAGAACTAGGAGTCCTCTAGTTAGAATCCCAGGGAACAGTTTAAGCTGGTATCATATCTTGTATCTCTCTCATACAGATGTTTACAGAACTGCATGCAAAGTGCTACATCACAGTGCTCTGGGAATGTGGAAACATGGAAATGCTAAACAGTGTCTAAACTCTGGCACTTCCATCTAATAAGGGAGACTCAATGTGTGTGTGTGTGTGTGTGTGTGTGTGTGTGTGTGTGTGTGTGTATGTGTGTGACAGAAGACACACACACACACACACACACACACACATACTGAGGTCATTGAGCCAAGCTGCAAAGAGATGGAGAGGTTGGAGGGAGAGTGAGCCACTGGACTTACCAATTGTGTTGCAGAGCTATGGTGCAACCAGTTCTCTGTAGTCTCAGAGATCTTTCAATTGTCTTGTGAGTACAACATTCACTTGAGTTATATAAGAGAGTAGTTCAGTAAGGGACAATGGTACAGGTGATTCTAGCTGAAAAAGCAGCTGATACAGGAGGCTTACCTATGCAATACCTAAAAAGAAGTCTAGAGACATACCCATGGGATAGAGTATTTACCCAGAATGAAAGAGGCCCTGGGTACAATCCCCAAGAGTCCTTTAGTGGCAAATCATCAGGTTGGAAGAATAACAGGATGGCTTTGAATGTCAGGCTAAAACATTTAGGAGTCAGTTTATATGGCATTGTGGGCTCCCTGGAAGACTGTTGTGGCTTAATTTAGGTATAAAGAATGTTAGTATTGGATGATTGATATCATGTGGCAACACTGTGTTTGAAGTCTCTTAGCACAGATAGTAACAAACATGGTCATTGGTGTCCATAACTGACATTAAATTATCAGGGTGTGTGATTCTATATGAAATATCATCAGTTACTGCCCCACCCCCACATACGTGACCTACAGTGAATGAGATGTGTACAGGATGCCAATTTTAATCACCAAATGTGTAGACTCCATAGAGCCATCAGTCTCCCATTGAACAAGGTCTAACTTACCACCCAGTCCTTTCATCTCAGCACATCTTAGGGTTTATCTCATTGTATAGCATCTTAGGAAGATGCACTTTACAGTTTCCATTTAGTAGATAAGAACAATAGCTTCTGTACTGAAATATATACATTTGTTTACCAAGGAAGGTAACTGTGGTGACTCTCAAAAGATAATAAAACATTTTGAAGTTTCTGTTGGTTAGCTTTCCTCATTGCTGCAACAAAAATGTGTCACCTTGACAACATGAGAGTGTAAAGAGTCCTTTGAGTCATGGTTTCAGAGGGGTCATTCTACCCTCTTAGGGAAAGCACAGTGGAGCAGAGAAACTCATGCTTTCATGAACCAGTAGGCAGCCGAGAAAATAATGCCAGCACCCTGATTTTCTCTTCTTTCATACTTATTCTTTCCCTGTTCAGAGTCCACAGAATACTGCCACTCAGACTCAGGATGGGTCTCCCTGCCTCATCTCTTCCTCTCTGGAAACCCCGTCATAGGCACACCCAGGTAGGAACTTCAACACTCTCTTAAATGATGACAAATGAGGTAAAGTGGTCAGTGAAGATGGTTCATCACATTCACTGCTAACTTTCAAGCTTCTTTTGTTCAGGATGTCTCTTCTTGTAACCCTGTGTCATCCTGTTACATAACTGACTACTCAGCAGTGTGAGTACTGAATTAGACTTGGGAGCTGAGATGCAGGGACAACAAGCTCTGAGAAATAGCTGTTTTTTATTCAGGCCCTGCCCCAAAGCCTGATTCACTACAATAGCTAATCACGCCTGACTTTTACCCTGCCTTTACCATTAACTCTCTTCACCTAAGCAGTCTTTCTAGGTAGTCTCTCTCAGTTGTCGCTTAACATTTTGGGTTTCAATGTCCCCTATCTTGCTGGTGCATCATGAGGATATTTATACTAAATTGCAAGACTTCCCCAATGCAGTCTCTGAAAAAGATTCTAGTAAAGTTACTTAATATGAAGGATGTGTAGAGTACCACTGGGAATGGAGAAATAGTATAAAAACAGACCGACATCCAGCGAAGGTTATGCTAGTGACCACAGCAGACAATAGATAGCAATCCTATAGGCGAGCTTTAAGAACAGGTATGAATACCTTCCTTGTCTTCTTCTCCCTTTGTAAAGGCAACATAAGCTAAATCTACTACAGCACAGCTCTCATTGACCTATAGCTCTGCTCAGAGTGTTTGCCCATCACTCACTGGCCTGATGTTCTGCTTAGAGTGTGGCATGCTAGCCACTTCTGGCCAGAGAACACACTAGCAGACAGACTCATTTTGTTGAAAACAAAGCCTCAATTCAGAGGCTGAAGTTCACCATCATGCAGTCTACTGCCATGGTAGGGCCTGAGTGACAGAGGGAAGGCATATACAGCTGTTGTAGTGGATGATCAGCACCAGTGGGTATCCCTGCTAAACAGTCAGTTATAGAAAGTGCAAGAGACTGTGGAATTGAGAGAATGGAATTGAGCCACCTGTCCTCTGACTGAGGACGGGTAATAAGTTCCATGTCTCTGCTGGCATGTCATGCTCCAGCAGAGAAAGCCTCTGTGCAGAATTCTGAAGCAAAAGCATGCTGGCCTTTTGTGGGGAAGATATTCTCCTTGCCCATTTGTCAGCAGGACGAGAGCATTAGGCTGTTTCAATGGTAGGGCTGGTAGGGCTCTGTCAACCCAGGCATGCTCCATGACCTTGCACTGGATGGCTTGATTAATTGTGAACAAATGTTCACAGAGATGTCAAACCAAAATGAAAGGGAAGAGAAAAAGCTAATGAGCCATAAAAGATACTGAAATAACCTGCAAATGAGTCTGATGTTCCCCTTTCCTTTAAATAATGATCAACTTCAGTGATAGAGGATGTCTGCTTATCCTTCCAATTGTTCATATGCAAGGTGATACCTTTATCTCACTTATAGAAGTCCCACAGTAGGCCATCAGTTCAACCAAATGATTTTTTTTTCAGTCACATGTGACTATTTAAACAATTGTAATAAAGCAAGAGCAGAAAAATTCATGTGTTCAGCATAATTTTGAGGTTTGTTAAACAGTGGTTTTAAATTTCCAATATCCAAATAAATTTAGGGCTGTGATTCTAACCTCATTGGTACCTTTCTGTGGCACTAGGCAGGTAATTCAATCTCTCTAACTCAGTGCCTCTATACCAATGGTTTCCACTGTGGTTCTTGACCTCTTTGGAAGTCATATATCAGATATTTATATTGTGATTCATAACAGTAGCAAAAATTATGCTTAGGAGGTAGCAGTAAAATAATACCATGGTTGGGAGTCAACATGAGGAACCATATTAAAGGGTCTTTCCATTAGGAAGGCTGGGGACTATTTCTCTATACAATGAGGAGAATGGTGATAATTAGCTCATAAGCACATGCAGCTTAAATAAAATAATGCCAGTTAAATATTATCACCTGAAATGTCAAATGTCCTCAGAGCTCAGTGGCACTAACTCTGTGCTTTCTATTGCTACTACAGTTGAAATGGGTGCAGCAATGGCTGTATTATTTATAGCAACTGTTATGTCCATTTTTCTTTCCAGTACTAAATAATCAAAAGAGTAAAGATTTTGTAGAGAAACAAATGGGAATTTTAATTCTTCCTACTAATACAACTGTGTGCATGGTTGCATATATTCTTTCTTTCTTTTCTCATTTTTATTGGCTATTTTATTTATTTGCATTTCAAATGTTATCCCCCTTCCCAGTTTTCCCTCCACAAGCCTCCTATCCCACCTCTTTGCCTGCTTCTATGAGGGTGCTCCCCCATGCACCACCCACAACCACCTCAGTGCTCTAGCATTCCCCATGCTGGATCATAGAGCCTTCACAGGACCAAAGGTCTCCCCTCCTATTGTTGCCTGACAGGATCATCCTCTGCTACATGTGCAACTGAAGCCATGAATTCTTCCATGTGTACTCTTTGGTTGGTAGTTTAGTCCCTAGGAGCTCTGGGGGTGAGGGGGTCTGGTGGGTTGTTATTGTTGTTCTTCCTATGAGGTTGAAGATCCCTTAACTCCTCCATTGAGGTCCCTGCTGTTGGTCTGATGGTTGCCTGCATGCATCCACATCTGTATTGATCAGGCTCTGGCATAGCCTCTCATGGGACAGCTATACTAGGCTCCTTTCAGCAAGCACTTCTTGGCATCAGTGATAGTGGCTCAGTTTGGTGTCTACAGATGGAATGTTGTCTGCAGATAGGATGGATCCCTAGATGGGGCAGTCTCTGGATGCCCTTTTCTTCAGTCTCTGCTCCACTCTTTTTTCAAAAACCATCCTTGAAATCATTTTTACAACATTATAAAGTGAGTGGGCTTGTAGTTCTGTAGTAAAGTACTTGTTCTAACATGTACAAGTTTCTGGGCTCAGTCCCCAGTACCATACAATAATGAATGAATGAGTCAATCAATAAATCAATGTATCAATGAATGAACAAATGAATATAAATATGTGGAACTAAACAAAATTTTAAAATTCCATAGATGGCTTTTCTCTAAAAATATTCATTAAAAGCATATTAAACATAGTATTTTAAAAGCCATTGAGTAGGGCTAATAAAATGGTTCATTGATTAAGAGCTGTACTCTCTGAAAGGACCCAACTTTTAGTCACAGCATCCATGTGAACCCTTTACCCCTCCTTTACTTCCAGCTCCAGGGATCCAATGCTGCCTTCTTGTCTATGTGGACATTTGCACACATGTGACATATCACACACAGAAACATAGGAAAGCTGAGTCCTTGAGTGGGATCCAAATATTTGATCTGATTTGAGTGATGATGACTGAAAAAAATAACTAGCATACAGAAAATCTGGAATTGGATTTACCGATTTCTCTTGGAGGATCTACAGTACCCCAGAAACTCTACATGTTTATTATATAGAGTTGAACAGAGACAGTGATTAGGGGTAGCTGCACAGAGCTGACCAGTGAGCCAGGGTTCATGGCATTTAGCCCTGTCAAGGAGGCAGGATTAGCTAATATTACAGGAAGAGTTTCTGTAGGGGGGCAGTCTTCAGGCTATAAACGTCTGGTGATGGGAGGGAGAGTGGAGGGAGGGAGATGTGGGAGATTGGGAGGAAAGAAAAAAAAACCTATGGTGTAGATTTTCTACACACGTCATCAAAATTCAACCTCGGACCTCTGAGGAAGATTTTACCATTTCTCTGAGCTTCACTCTGGAAGGTGGAGTGAGAAAGGCTTTGCCATTTTCTCTTGGGTCTGAGCCTATGTTCTCTGGCATGGTCATGGCCATGCCCTTATCAACAACACAAATTCACTCAGGACCACACAATCAGTGCTTTCTTTGCTACCCAAAACATACACATACTCATAAATAAAATAATATTTTTTTTAAAATCCATTGACCATTCTATCATTGGAGAAAAAATTTTAATGTTTCAGTTATCTTTAGACCAACCAACCATGTTACTAAAACCATTTTAAACCTAGTTGTAATTCATTCAACTGAACAGTCTTAGCACCAGGGAATATGACAAGAATCCATATTCAGGTATCTGTATGGCCTGTTCTGACCCCAAATTTTAACATATAAACAACAATCTTGTCACCCTGATGGAGACATAAAACCAGATAAATACATGTAGATTGTCATTGCTCAGAGTAGGCTCAGAATGTTTCAGAGCTAAAATCATTAGTACAGCAGAAACATTTTTAAAAACATCTGTAACTTTACATTGGAGGAGACCCCCTTTTGGCCATGTTTCATTAGTATGTAAAACAAAACATTTATCTGGTGGTGAAGAAAAGCTAATAGCTCTGTTGCTATCATTTTTGGAACTGACAGCAGTATGTAATACAAGCTACTTAAGGAAGAGGCAGCTTATGTTGGCTCACAATTGGAGAGGACAGTCCACTACAGAAAGCCAAGGCACAGGAGGAAAGAGAAGCTATCTGATGGTGTTGGGAGCAGGAGACAGCTGCTCACATGGTTTCAGAATGGATTTGCCTTGGAAATACTATTTCTCCAAGACTGAAATGTTCAGAAGATATGATTTTCATTAATGTTTAAAGGCATGCTTAATTAATTAATTAATTAATTAATGCTTAAAGACTCTTGAGATTTATATGGCAAATCCAGTTCAGTATCCCAATTTCCATTTTGATTCAACCCTGAGAAGGACTTTAGCCCATAATATGATACCAACCCCTATCGTCTATATGTCAGATACATTAACAAAAGCACATAGACAAATCAAAAGCCTCACTGCTGTAGAGTGCAAGCATGGAACTAAGGAAATACGCCTTTGTCTTCTCAGGATACCTTTGTCTATCGTGGTATAGTATAATCAAAATTCATGCATTGCTTCTTCCTTGAGCACATATGATAAACATGACCCTGAAATTTTATATGACCTGGGGACAGGATTTTTTTAAAAAGACAGGAGTGAAAAGAATACATCATTTTGGGGCAGATGGATGTCATGACTAGAATAAGACTCATACTCCTCTCCTGCCACGGTGGCTGTCATCACTGCCAGTATTGACACAAAGGAGTTGCATTGAGCCACTGCACAGAGGAGAGAATAATACTTCTGGTATGTGGTGTCAGCCCACAGCAAACCCAACATGTATAAGTGATTAATGCCACTGTCTTGATATCTGGAGACTTTGGAGTCTTTGCTTCAGGATAAAAGCCCACCCTGATTGATGATTATGGGTGTAAAACATGCTGATCTGTTTGTCCCAAAAGCAGCATTTTGAGTAGCAGACATGGTCTCAGTGTTGAAGCTTTGAAATTAAAGAAAAAAACGAGAGGAAAAAAAAGGGTCAAGCTCCATAAGTTTGAGATCTCCCGTATCTTTTCCTTCTTCAGGCAGTACTCAGACTCGTAGAAATATGAAGGAATATAAACTCATGATTGGATTTTCTCATCTCTAAGTGGAAGGTCAAACCTCATAATTTCATTACCAAAAGAGAAATACAAATAATGAAAGTCTCAGAGGGCTCTAAGGAGATGAAAGCTATTTTTCAATTGTAATCTATTTTTCTTACATCATGATAACTGAAGAAAGCCTCTATTACATTCACAGGATTTTAGAATGAGTTTTCTTTTTCTTTTTTTTTCAAAAACAGTCCAAGCACCATTTCATTCCAACAGCAAAATAATATTTTAAAGGAAAAAAAAAAAAAACACCACAACCCCAAACTTCTTTTTGCAATGTTTGTTTGCTACCATATCAGATTAAAATGGAGATTATTTTTGACACTGTTGGGTAGTCATGTTTGGAATATTCTGTCCTAAATTGCAGGTTATATGGAATAGTTAAGATTCTTGTTGTAGGGTTCTCATTAGCATGTCA
Organism: Grammomys surdaster; assembly: GCF_004785775.1. Lineage (NCBI taxonomy): Eukaryota > Metazoa > Chordata > Mammalia > Rodentia > Muridae > Grammomys > Grammomys surdaster. The sequence goes on along the minus strand of NW_021604604.1, from coordinate 14,241,328 downwards.
AAGACTTGGCCACTGCCTACCCCACCCCAACCTCCTCCTTAAGCAGCTGATATGAAGCACAATGAGTAGTCCTTCACTTCCGAAAAGACAAAGTTAAAGCACCGTTGTCCAGAAACACAAATAGCAATTTCAGATAACAGTTCAACGTCTAAAGTCAAAAGACCAGACACACCAGTTTACAGGGATGCTGGCTCCTTGGCAGCAGGTCTAGGCGAGAGGAGAGTGGTCCCAGTGCGGACTAGTTCTCTCCGGGGGTGAGCGGGGCTGAGCCGGGCTGAGCAGGATGGTGAATGTCAACTGCCCAAAAGAAACACACCTGGCCAGGAGTCTTGTCAAAACAGGCACTCAACTATATTGCCTCAGCCTCTCACTTATATACTAAACTCGGAGCATAGGGAGTGGGATTTTTGGTGGAGTGAGATGATATATGAGGCAGGGAAGGGTGACGGCTTGTATGGGGTGACTGACAGGGCCAATGGCAAAGCTCTACATTAGCAATGGCGGGCAGAGGCAGGGCCAAACAGGCCTTGCTGAGTCAGCCCAATACAGAAGTGACTGAGATAGATCTCAAAACTCAAGCCAAGCTTAGGCTCTCCCACAAGGCAGCAAAAACTCAAGCCAGGCTCAGATTTGTCCACAAGGTCCAAACTAGGGACGAAATGGGGCCAAACTCAGGAGTATAATATGAGTTTGGCTTTACCATGATGCTGTTTCTTAGCTGCTGGAACATGTGGAAAGAATGATACATAGGAAACAAAGCCTTGTAGACTGTGAGAAAGGCTCCAAGAAAAAAGGCTGGAGGCCTTTACCTCAAGTGCTTTTTTTTTCTCTGTATTGTTCTTGGATGAAATTTGATTCCATGTCTCCTGTAACAATTTACAATCCATTTGTTGGACATGTTTATTCTTGTGAGATCTTAGAACATAGCTGTAGAACCCAATCTGCTGAACGTACTCTGAATCTGGATATGGCCTGCTGTCTTGATCTCTTGCTTTCCCAGATTAAATCTATAGTATGTGTCTGACAACTGTGTTTCAATTTGCTCTGTCCTGTCCTGAGAAAGTCTTGGGAAAGGGCTGCCCTATTAATATTGAGTATGTGCTTACTGGCATTTAGTTACATGCTTGTTTTTTGTCATGTATTTTGAACTCAAACAACCTTCCTTAGATCATTGCTTTCTTCTATGATTTCAAGCATAAAAGTATACTGCGACTGGAATAAGTTTGTCTACGGCAATAGACTGTAGGCCGCCCCATTCTTTCAGGTCATCAGATCCCAGGTCCTGCAGATAAGATTTGCAAAATCAACATAGGTAATTGTATGACCCCAACTTTAGAATTTGTAGCAGCAAATACCATTTTAATCTCCTACTAAGACTCAGTCTTTGACAAACCTGAACTTGAAATGAGAAGAAATTATCAGTCCAGCTGTGTTTTCCTCTGTGGCTATGTTTCCCCCAACCAGAGGAAAATTGACCCATAACATTTATTATCTAGGCAAAACCCTGGGAAACCTTAAGAATTCAGTATCATACCTTTCTTGATAAGAAAATTTGATTTGATGTTCTCTTTTGATTTTCCTTCTCCTTTCTGTTCCTCTCCTCTTCTTTCCACCCTCCTGTTTTCTTTCCTTCCTTCCCCTGATCCTTCCTCCCTCCTTCATGTATGGTGGGGCTTTGATATTTCAGGAGTCTGATAAATTTCTGCATAGAACTGATTACTTTATAGGGGTGAGAATCCTTGTTGTAAGTCATACTTGAATGAACCCTCAGCTATGCCATAGCAGCAGTGTCATGGAGTTCTTTCCCATGCCTTATGATTGGGACCTTTGTTACAAACCACACCACAGGCAGCAGCAACAAAAGTGTAAAAGGCATTTCTGGAGCTGTAGCGAGCAAGCAGTGTGCTTTACAGACTGTTGGTCTTAGTAACTGAAGGCTTCCTATAATGACTGGTCTTCAAACAGTAGCTTGTTTTATTTCAGAACAAGTACAAGTTAATGAGGCCACATAGGACTGTTCTGCTGAGAACTGTATTGAACAAGGGCCAATATGTGACAAGGATCTATACCCACTATATATATATACAAGGTGAGTTACTTGGTCTGAGCTGATATTGGGACAAAGACAAGCCATTTAATGTAAGATACACAAATGTGGATTCAGACCCATGACTGTGGGTCACTTCAAGAAGGCCCTGTAATCCTTATGTATCTGTCCTGAAAGACCAATTAACCAAAACTCTTACTGAGGTCAGCTAAGTCCACCACAGAGGCTTGGTAGAACCAGAAATTACATCCCAACAAGCACAGATACATGAGCCAGCAATACAGCGGGCAGCAGCTCAAAGCGCAGGCTGGCCAGCAGACCAGAGCTGAGAGCACAGGCTGGCCAGCAGGTAGCTGATCTATTAGCAAGCCAAAGCAATAGAAGGAAGGCACCCAGGGTGATGGTCATTTCCAGACATCTCTTTCACAGCAGCAATTATTATAAAAAGAGGACGGATGCCAGGCAAAATTTGACTTGAATGTCAGGATTGATAATACCACACACATATCATGAAGGTATGAAAAGTTTTATTACTTACATAATGAAGGCTTTTGGGTCAAAACACAGCAGGCTACCAGAGCTGGGTAGCAATGAAAGATATCAGAAATAAAAAGAGATAGACTTCGGATTTCTTTATTGAGGGAGTGTCTGGCATTTGGCTGAGGGGTTTTGCATGTAGATGCAGACTCATGTCTTTGATTTTTTTTTTTTTTGGCCTGTGTAAAAATTGAGAGCAGTGAGCTGACTTGCTCAAATATATGGTCAGAAGGGGATAAGACTTTCAAACTGTTAATAGTAAGAACATCAAAAACTAGAATCACATTCAATTGCAGAGATGCATGTAAACTTCAAACTGTAAATCCTCTAGAAAATAAAAATGATCCAGGCAGCCTAGGATTGGTAAGCAGTGTGTTTGGCAAAATGCCAAAAGCATGAATCACAAAAGACAAAACTGTTGAATTGTATACTGTCAACATTTAAAAGTTCTCCTCTGTGAGTAAGTAGAAAAGAATGAAAAGACAAACTGTCAGGCTCAAGATTGAAAAAGTTGGTAAAGTCCTTACCTGTCAAGCATAGATTCATACTTCAACATTAAATAAACCAAATGTGGGTGGTACATGTCTGTCCTTCCGTCACTCAAGAATTTGAGGCAGGAGGATAAGAAATTCTAGGTTATCTTCAGCTACATAGTAAGTTTGATCCAGCCTGGACTATATGATACATTTTCTCAAAAAAAAAAAAAAAGGTGAGGGGCGGGGTTTGGAAGGCTGGAGTAATTGTTCAGTCAATCAGTAAAGTGCTGGCTTTACAAACATCAAGATCTCAGAAGCTACCTAAAAAGAATGTGGGCGTGGCTTCAGGAGCCTGTAATCTCAGCAGTGAAGAAGCAGAGACAAGGAAATCCCCAGTGTACATTGACAAGCCAGCCTGGACTTCATGATTCCCCAGTCCAATGAAAAACTATGTCTCAAAGCATACGGTGAACAGCTGCTGAAAGGTGAGAGTCAAGGTTGTCTTCCAAACATCCGTGTGCGCACCCACACACAGGGACATACGCATAAGCATGCATATGACAAACATCCATGTCATAAATGTGGATAACAAGTTGTCTTTTCAAATACTTTTAAGGACTTGACATTTTTATAAATTAGTAGGCATGAGTCAAGCCATATATGTAGAGCTTAAAGAAAAACTTACAGGTATTGTTTTCTACCTTCTCACATAAAGTATAGGGGTGTTGTCAAGGATAACAGCAGACATCTTTACCTGCGAAACCATCTTCCTTGTCCAGGTCTTTTACTGTATTAAAAGTTTGATTTTAAGAAAGGCATTGCTTTATTACAATTTACTTAGTGAACATATATAATGGCTATTTGTGGACTACTGAGGCTTTAAACTTTTAGATACATAACCTTTAATTTTTTTCTGTGTACTATAAAGTACAGGTCTAGTTTTCAAGATTCTATGCATAATCTAGTAATAATAAGGGAGAATTCACATGTGTAAAGTTTTGTCTTTTGGTTCCAGAATATACAGTCTAGTTTTTCTATTGTCTTTTTTTGTCATCTTAGCTTGGGTTTATAATCATCTTAAGTCTTGGACATGATGTTGCTGACTCATTCTTATATTAACATTTTGTATTTTGTAACATGCTTATTGAATATCTGTTATTTGCCAATGAAAAACAATTATCTCTTGATTTTTCTTGTTGTGGATCCTAGGTTGTGGGTCCTACACATTTATATGTTAGATAGATAGATAGATAGATAGATAGATAGATAGATAGACAGATAATATGCATATACATATGTACACATATACATATATACATATATCATATATATGCATTATAAGATAATATAAATATATATATAATATAGAGTAATATAAAGTTTTATATATGACCACATATTTTTGCATATATAGCATATATGTGTGAATAAATTATATAAACAGAGACACAAGGAAGCAATGGAAAAAGAATCTACTGGGAGGAGTATGGGAAAAGTGGGAGAACAGGCGAATATAAGACGATAAATATGATCAGGAAAAATGATACTTGACAGAAGTTATCTCTCTGAAAGTTAGTACCATATAAAATGAATATATACTTCATTTTCCTTTAGTAAAATAATCTTGGCTCTTTGTAAGTGATTTTCATGTAGAGTCAAGAAAGCAGAGAATGCCTGTGCATTAGATCATATCAGAAAGCAGAGCACAGTTCCATGATTAGATCTGTTAATAAATCTCGCCAAGTGACAGGACAGAGTAAAGGGACTAAGGATGCCATTGATCACCATGCATCAGTCACTTACATTAGCCAGCAAGTGGGTTTTACATTGTGGTGTAATGTGTACAGTGGCCTTGTTCATATCTACTAAACAACATACAAAGTGGTCTTCCTTCTCTTTTCATTTTATCATATTAACAGGATGGCCTTGCCATGATGTCGTTCTTTGGGATTGATTCTCTTCTTCAGGATGATGCCAAGTTCTGTCTGTAGGTGGATTATGAAATATGACTGTGCCATGTATGCATACGCAAACATAAGCATACATTTCACAGTGCAGGATAAACACTGAGAACAAGCAAACAAAACAGAGAATCACTAAAACAAAGCAATGGCAGAGAACTTTTCTGAGACTAAGCACTTCTTCTTTTAACAACTGATACATAATCCTTGGCTTGTTGGGGTCTTCAAAGTAAGAGCTACAATCTTTTGTCTTCATTTGTCCTAAAAAAGAGGGAGCCAGTGTTGCACATCTATACTGAGAAACTGAGAAGACAAAGTAGGAAATCTACAAAGCCTTCTGGGACAAATAGGGAAAGGTGAAGGCTTTTAACAGGGCTGTGGAAGAAGGAAATTGTTGCTTATGATAACAGTTCTGAGGAGGTTGAAGAGAGGGCGCAGGACTTCCTGAGGTCTTGACTCCCAATTCTCTGTAACTCCAATTTCACTCCATCGGACTGTTTTGGCTAGCTACCATCTGAAGACAACTTATTATTGTATCATGCCCCCGATTTCTGTCCAGTCATGCAGACTGATATAGGAAGTCATTAATATTTAGAGAGAAACTGCCTGTCCAGTCTGACTTAATGACTGAGGCAACAAATATCCTCCAATGTATGGAATGCTTTCTGTCACTGAAACCAAGTCTTCCTTCAGCATTTCTCTTTCTACTATCTACTACTTTCTTTATCTACTTTCTCTACCCACTACTTCGCTTAAACAGATTGTCATCTAAAACTAAGTACAGTGCTGTCTGAGTGGCTATCTTCAAAGGTACACGCCTTTCCTTTTGTGGTTTTCTGAGAGCTCCAATATCTTGTTTACTTTTAGTAGTATAATCATCATCATCATCATCATTTTCATCATCAGACACACACTTGAACAACTTCTCATAAGCGTATGGTGTCAGTTCCTGGAAATGTTAAATCACCCCTACAACAGTACCACCTAAGACCTTTTCTTGAGTACCACAATAAAGGATGAAGGAAGGTCTTGGAATAATAAAGGAGCTTCAACATCTTGTGTCTGGCTTCAGAATCTTAGATGGTCAGGTTGGAGAAAGGTTAGTATCATTAATAGAAATTATACCAAACCCTATTAAGCTCTATGAGAGACTAAAGTTAAATATGTATCTTGGAAAAAGTAATAACCAAAGTAACAATAATAAAATAAAACTAATTGGTCATTGACCCATTGTGGCAGTACTTTGGGATTTGTCTACTATAAATGTTTTCTAAAATAATGCAGAAGAAAAACATTTGAAGAAATCTAAAAGATGAAGGCTAGTCTTTCATCTACAAATGTTAGTAATGACCACAGCAGCATTTATGACATGTTGATCTCTGTAAAAGGATGTTATGATTTATAGAACAATCATGCAGTTTTATAGATGATAAAATTATGTTGAAAGAGGTTAAGTAAATTGTGCAGTTTGATAGTAATATACTGGCATGCAATATTCCCACTGGATCTAGGTAAGTATGGAATTTGACCTAATTCATGACAGTATATTAGTATTCAGATAGAAGTGTATTAAATTGCCTACTTAATTTAATTAATACATATTTACTAAGTATGAAATGAATGTTAAGCGTCAGTTACTGAGATGAGTGTGTGTGTGTGTGTGTGTGTGTGTGTGTACTCCATGCAGGAAGCATGACCTTGGTTGCTATAGGTTAATTGGATTATTTTTGAGAAATAGTCTCTCATGGAACCTGAGGATCACTGATTCTCTCAACTATCCAGCCAAAAAGCCCCAAGGATCACACCCCAGCACTCAAGTTGCTCTATAACAAGTCACACCCATTATGCTGACATTTTATGTGGGGTCTGGGGCTCAGGATTCAAGACCTCTTGCTTACATGACAAGCACTTGATTCACTGAGTAGTTTCCCTAGACTTGCAAGGATGTTTTTAAATTAAATGTATAGTGCACAGACAGAAGTGGTTTGAATAAAACTCTGCAACAATTGTGGCAATCAGTCTGGTGTAACCTCTTTTGAGAAGGTGACTTTCATGTTTCAAATCTGGACAGGAGTTTTGAAGAGAAGGCTTTACTGAAGTTCTTTTCATGAAGATTTTTATTCATGCATACTCCCCACATCAGTTATATGACTGAGATAAGGCAGAGTGTATGCCACTGGGATGTGCTCTTTCTGAGATAATACAGCAGGAAATACCTCACAAATAAACTGCAGTGGTCCTAGGGTACAATGTGTTAAAGGCGCTGCATTTTTCCCCACCTCTGATTTGCTGCAAACAAATGTTCCCTTAATGCTTTCGTAAAACCAAAACCATTCTGAATAAAACATATCCAAATGCTTGAAGAATTATTGAGCAGAGCTCCTATATGTTCACAATTATATTTCCCCAGCTGCCCTTGCACAGATTCATGAGTGGATAACATCTTCTGATAGCCGTCCTTTTATTACTCCTAGCCCTGAAGACCAGGTTTGCGAGTTTCAAATATCTGTCTTTCCACATGAGTGGCTTTCCCATTTGTGATCACACAGACCTTAGGAGGCAACAGTCCCAAATTACAGAGACTGGCTCCCCTCCTCTGCTGTGGCACTTTAAAGAGAAATAGAGACTTTTCCCCTTCTTAGTTCATAAGACAAAGTGTTTGCATTGTAATTGTGAAGGGCTGGAGAACTGGGATATGGGTATTTTCCCTCTGACACAGTTATTGTTTTATAACTGGTTTTCATCACTATTTTTCCTTTCTGTGTAACAAAAACCAAGCACTACCTGCCCCCCTGCAAATAGGAGATTTGAATGACCATGCTCTTAAAACTCTTTAACACTCTTTTTTCTACTTTAATCAATTTAGAACCTGAAAAAAATGAAAACTTCGATTTATTTTTTAAAGTGCTATCTTCAAAAGCCAATTTCTGACATTAAATGAAAATCATATCTGGCATAATGGCTAGCTTAATACAACCTATTATGTTTATAGAAATCTCTATTTTTATGTGTAAAGTCTATTCTTCTTCTGCAAGCGTGAAATATACACAGCATTAGAAACAACTCCTAATTTGCAGATCACAAATTCTGAAAGTAAAATGACCAGTCCACATTTCACTGGGTTTATATAATGCCTTCTGTAAACATGTAACTTCCAACACATGCTGATTTTAGTTATGGATCAAATTATGCATATAATTTATTATTCCAAAAAAGAATCATTTTAGAATTAAAATAACCTTGTCCATAAAGAACCCTATTAAATAAATCCACTTAAATTATTTTCATGTTTACATATTTATATTATTGTTTTGGATGGAGTTAAATGGATTTAAATGGGTTCTGGATTTAAATGACAATGTAATGTTTGTTTCCATGGCTTTTATTATCAGTGTTCCTAAATTTAAGTTTTGATCTACTTCTCATGATTTATTACTGTGCACTATTGCCATTTTGCCTAAAATAAAGACAAAATTTAACTTATTCTAATATGTAGTCAGTATGAACACCATTCAAATTTTATTAATATTTTATAGATAAAGAAGTAAGAAACATACTTTTACAGCTTCTTAATTTTTGTACAATGTATGATAGGTGTGTGTGGTATGATACATGAGTGAATTGGTTATGTTCTTTAGATTCAATAATAAAAAATTCATGTCTAAATGAGCATACATTATATCATTTTACTATACTTTTAATATCAATTAAGAAAATATAGTTATATGTAGGGATGGCTCAGTCAGTAGTGCTTGTCATGAGGGCATGAGGAGCTAAATTTGATTTCTAAGACCCAAGTAAATACCCAGGCACTGTGGTGTACTCTTTTAATACAGGCTCTGGGAAGGCTGGGACAGCCAGATATCTGGATGTGTTCTGTAGTGGCATATTTCCCCGCAAGTTGGGAGGATCTAAGGTGGGAGGAGTAAGGAGAGGAAGAAGAGGAATAAGGAGAGGAAGTGGAAGGAAGAGGAGGATCAAAGGGGAGAGTTGTAGGTGCCATGGATGACCATGCATGTATCGAGAGCACTCCTGGGTAACAACTTATATCTAGGTTAGTTATTTGGGTAACACCTCCAGTTGTGTGGGCATCGGCATCATGTTAATTGAACATTATTAAATATAAAAAGCTATTGGATAATCTTTAACCACTAGAATCTCATTTCTACCAGGTACTGCATGAATGGTGGGATGGTCTAGGCTCAACCTAACCTTGTGGAGACAGCCTGGAAGATTGGCAGAGCCATCTCCCATGCTGGCATCTTGTGGGTGGCAGGGCCTGTGTCTCTAGCTGCCTGAGCCAGCAGCCTGAGCCGAGCAGGCATGTTCCTGCTGGCACTTGTGGCCTCTGGCCTAGCCTAGTCAGGAAGATGGCAGCCCGAAACTACAAACCAGATCGGGTACAGCTGTTTTAAAATATTACCTCAACATGTTCAACAGCCTCTTAGTCTAGTCAATGATTCCTTGGTCCTAGTGTGAGACCCTGTCTCCAAAAACAAGGTGAACAGCTCTTGAAGAATGACACCTGAGACTGATCTCTGTCCTCTACATAAGTGGGCATGTGTACATATAGGTATACACACACACACACAACCCCCAACACACACACCCATACACATATAAGCACAGAGATAAGGAAAGGGGAGGGGATGAAGAGTAACGTAGAAAGACAAGCTTGATACAAACTATAAGACTTCAGAATTGACAGAAATGAATTATTTGGAATAACAATCACCGCTGACTTGTCTTTTTAGTTAGCCAATCACTTCTTCCTTTTTAAACTAATATTGTAACAACCCCAAGTTTCTTTGACTTAAGATGCCTTGCTTGGTAGATGTGTTTATAACTAGCTAAAAGGAATCTCCTTCATGTGGATCATCCCAGGAGCATTCCAGGCAAGCCTTCAGCTTCTTATTGGGGTTAGTGTATTATGGAATTAATCATGTTTCCGAAAAGACAAAAGAATAGGAACTTTAGAATAAGACATATAAGTTTTGAAAGTGTAAAAGTTCACCAAAGTTTCTGAAAGAGAGTGATGGAGGTAAGCCAACATTCTCCAAGCCAATGCTAGCTGCAGACGAATGCCACTGAGGACCAAGAACCAACCGTTACCTGAATGCCGAGTAGAAGCAGTAATCCAGAAAAATCTAGACTGCTTCCAATGAGTGATCCAGCAAAAATCTAGACTGCTTTTAATGAGTAGAAACACGAATTGGAGATAATGGTCACCAGGGCAGCAACGACTTGAAACACAAGTTTTTTTAGTGAAGAGTAAAGGCACAGAGAGCTGGCTATGCACATGGCAGATATCTATAGAAACAATGCATTCGTATTATTTCTAAAACCAAAAAGATATAGAGAAGTTGCAGAAAGAGTAGATATTTTGATGGTTATACAAGTAAAAATATATTCGTAAGTTTTACTTGAGAAGCTGCTATTGGGATGTATGAAAGAGCCAGGTGAACACTACTGACTTCCATAATCTGTGGGCTACATTATGAAAATGGAAATAGTTAAAGCCTTTGAGAGCTGCAAAGGGGCCATGAGTCAGTTTAGATCTGAGTGATGTTTAAGTGATCGATTCTAAACAGACATGTTGTGATCATTTAGAATAAAAACTCTCTTTTGAGGACAGCAACATAATCCAAGACTCCCTCAGTTTATCAAAAAGGTACATGATATATTTCATCAAATAAACTAACATAACAAGAACTAAACATTAAAGAAATCCCAGAGAAGAGAAATGGATACATATAAGATCTAAACAGAAATTTACAGGAGAGGCTAGGCTGTGATGCTCAACCTTCCTAACCCTGAAACACTTTAATCCAGTACCTTATGTTGGTGTACACAACTAGAAAATTATTTTATTACTATTTCATAACTATAACTTTGCTACTGTTATGAATCATAATGTAAATATCTGTAATGCAACCCATCCCCTGTGAATGTTGCAACCCAGAGGTTGAGAGCCATTGAGCTACAGAACAAGCTAAGTGGGTCAAGGCACATACTAATTTTGCTGGGGGGGGTCACACTTTGGTTCCCATCAGCTGTATTGGGTAGCTTATATCCTCTTCCAACTCCAATTTAAGGGAGTTTGATGAAGTCCAAGTGGCTAAGAAGCAGCAAAGCTTATGATAAAGTTTAAATGTGACTTTAGGTCCAAAGGTAGATGGAAGCAAATTCCCTGTATCAGCTATTTAGGAGGGAGCCACACATATTCATTTGGTGCTGATTCTGGCCGTGGCAGCTTAAAGATCATTTCCAGTTGGGAATTCGATCTGTTCTCTTTAATCTACTCAGTCAAATGGTTAACTTCACCCAGAAAAAAAAAATACATAGGTAATAACATTTGACTAAATGTCTGGGTACTCTGTGACTTCACTAAAGTACTAAAATGTTCTCTCACAATCTTTTATGCTTTCCATTCTAGTCTTCCCATCTTTAGAGAAACTCAGATGTATATTCCCCTAGGCTTTTAAGAACTACTGTACAAACCCGCCTCATTAACTGAGTGACCTTGTAGGGTATTATATCAGGAATGTCCATCACGCACATGTAAGTAGATGGAATTTTGTTTACCAAACCTTAAGTTCCAACAGCCTGGTGAAGCACCCAAAAACACAACCACAGAAAACTTCACTAGGTCCTGCCTTTAGGTGTAACTGACTCTTTTATTTCATGATTCACATTATATTTTTATAGAGCCACTGTCTAAGTTAGGCTTTCATTGCTGTGAAGAAACACCATGACTCATATGAGACATCATTTAATCGGGGTTTGCTTACAGGTTCAGTGGCTCAGTCAATTATCATTATGGCAGGAAGCATGGCAGCCTTCAGATAGGCATGAGGCTGGAGGAGCTGAGAGTTCTACCCCTTGTTCCAAGGGCAGCTAGGAGAAGACTGACTTCCAGGAAGCTAGGAGAAAGGTCTCAAAACTCATCCCCACAGTGACACACTTGCTCCAACAAGGCTACATCTATTCCAAAGACACACTGGCTAATAGTGCCTTTCCCAGACCAAGCATATTCAAACCACCACACACACCATTCAGTCAAGTTTATAATAATATTTAAACATATTTATAGTCTGACATCTAGGACAAAAGGTGGGCAGCTATAAGGCAGTTCCTATTACCTTTCTCAGTTTTGAAAGCTATTCCATAGAGTCTCTCAATGCATAAGACATTACTATAAATGCTAGTCCAATCCTGGACATTCAGACGGCCTATGGAATAACTGGTCAACTCCATATGAGATATTCCAGTAGATAGCTTCTTCCAAGATTTTAGGACCCTAAATTTCCCCTTCCAGGCTCTGACCTCCATGTACAGGCCTGCTGTAGCTAAGAAATCAAATGTCTCTGGAGCTTTGCTCTCATAATTAAGTCTTCAGCTTGCTGTTCCTCTGTGTAAGCCTTCACAGTGCAAGTTGTAAGGGCCTTTTAAACCTACCAGGCAGTCTCTCTGGCTAATAGCCATTAATAGCTGCCTGTTCCACGTCCCCACTCTCTCATTTTCCATCTGCATGGAGCCAGCAAAACTTAGCAGAAAATAATCAACTCTGCTTTATTTATAGAGTTTGTTACCGCCTACATTTCAAGTATTACATCATTGAATCCACATTCACAGGAGTGATTCTAAAGTCAGTAGTGGTGAGAACTTTAATAATGAAGTTCATATTTTAACCTATATCTAGATCCCATCCTATCTTGGAGCCAGCCCGAAGTATGTTTCTTACCCTCTACTTTCTCAGACCACTTTTAGAATTGGTCATGTTAGTTCAGGTCTTCTGTGAAGCAAGTACAAGGGCAATATTAAAATATATTTTAGTAGGAAAAACCCCATGCATGAGGAATAGTGAAGAACTCAAAGAAATTTGAGGATACTGCCAGACCATGATGAAATTTTGATCCTGACTCTTAGTCAAAGAGAGAGGGAAAAAGAGTTTATAGAAGTATCCTAGACTCAGATGGTGTCAAGAGTGGTGGGCAAAGATGAAGGGAGTTGTCAAGCCAAGGATGGGTGTTAAAAGTGTAGGATGTCTATCTTGATATTCCTGTGAGCCTTGGTTATTGAATCAAAGAAGTCAATGAGGCCATCGACTCTGACAAATAGTAATGAGATATATTGAAGTTTGATAGTGTAGTAAATTGAGAGAGTCTGACACAATATGTTGACAAGAATAAGGGACACATTAAGCAGTTATACTCAGTTCATAGTAGTTTGTGGATGGAAAATAAAGGCCAATACAGTATAACTCTCATAAGTAAGCAGTACTTGGTCTGTGAGAGAGAGTCACCTTGTGTTTTTATCAGTACTACAGATCAATTTCTGAAAAGAAATTTAAAAGACTATGTAGCATAATCTGGTAAAATCTAATTTCCAAGAATAGCTCTATCTATAATGAAGCATAAACTACACAATTACACCTTACACCGTGGATTAAGTAACTGAGAGATAGAATACATACCAAAATTCTTAAATGTGAATTTAAGTGAAAGGCGAGTAATTTGCTAGACATAAAAGACCTTACAGAACACATGATACATAAAGGTATATTTGGAATCATCACCCATTAGAGACCACTGATCCTATGTAAAAAGTTACTAAGGGAAAAAACAAAAGAACAAAACAATAAAAAACAAACAAACAAACAAACAGAAAACCAAAGTCAGCACCAGAACAATTCCATAAATAAGAGCTGTAGAACAGACACATTTGATGCTTTCTAATGTGTTTGCATACATGAATACTGACAATGCTATCTGAATACATGGTAGAATTACTCATCATTCTCTTACTAGTCAGTACTGTGCTGTTCCCTTCAGCTTCTAGGAAAGGGCAGATACTAACAGGCACTTGCTTCCCCTGAGGACCAAATGACCTTATAAAAGTGATGGATTCCTTGTCTGTTGAGTCATTGTTTTTTTTTTTTCCTTAAATGTAGTAATTGCATTCATATTGTTTGTTTTTTTCTGCAGAGCCACTGAAGTATTAATGTCTCAATAATACAAACCTCATAGACCTAAAGTAAGCCAGACACGACCTTCTTTACTACTAATGTTACCACTTTGAATTTTGTAAATTTTAATAAACCTCTTTTCTATATTTTTCTCAATATCTTTAATTAAAACATACAGTTTCTGTCACATATAAAATTTAGTATTGGTTTATATTTATAGCATCTTAAAACTCATATTATGCGTATAAATTGAACATTAGTTATCCAGATGAATATCAGTTCTAGAAATTCAAATGAAAATTATTTAATGTAAGGACACTATAATTCACATCAAAACATCCTAACAAAATTTAGAAGAATACATTAACCAGAAGTTTCAAAAGTTTAAAATTAATTTTATCTGCTTGGACTCTTAGAAATATCATCTATTTAAAGTGGAGAATTATTTTTCTAATTAAAGAAAATCTGAGTGATGGCTAATCCATGTCTTCCGACTAGTCTAGTCAGAGAATACAAATTTCCATATGTTCTTTAATGATGGTGGTGACAAAGCTAGAAGAAAGGGTACGTCGATGTAGCAAAAGGTAGAGATTCAGCAAAAACACCAAAGAAGGCTTTGATGAATTGAGTCATTTTAAAATGTTATATCCCATGAACTATGTCAACACCTTCTGTGTAAACCCTAACTCTGAAAAATGGAATGGCACTTTGTGCCATTTGGGCAAAATGTTTGGCACTTCAAGAGTATTGTGTGATTAAAAGAATTCAATTACTGCATTCTTTGCCTAAAACCAGTATATGTACTCTAAACAATAAAATATCCATGCTCTTTGAATTTTCATTCTCTTTTCTTTACGACAAATGTAGTTTACCAAATTTCATTTGATGAATGAGAATTTATTTGATTATGGCCAATGACTAGTAAGGATAAAGTCATTCGTTCATATTGATAATTAATAAATGCACTTAAAGAAGTCTTTGTCACATGCACATACATATCCACAACTGATATGGATTTTAGCATTTTACTATTAGCAGTACTAATATTAGTATTGAAAATCATATTAGGATAGCCCAATAGCACTGGGCTCATAAAGTTTGCTAGCGCATATTGTTTCTTTCTTCATTTATATATTATTTTGTTACTCATTAGTTTATTATTAGGAAAAACAGACTAATTTTAAACAGATGTTTAAAATGTTTTATTGACCATTGAGAACATAAGAGGAAATCTCATATTAGTCATTTATACAATGAGCAGACTGCATTTTCTTACCCGGGCTTCCACAACTCTAAATCATTGTGACTAAGGGGCTAATTAAAACATTATTTTAAAATCCACCGTTTGAATAAGTTTGCTTCTAGTTATCAGTCTCCCATAAAATGTGTGCTCTCTGAAATCTACCCTCCTTAAATATTTTGAAAAATTTATACCAACAACATGCGGTTTAAATTACAATTTATAGGCTTGTGTTTAAATTGCATTTTAAACTAATTTGGTTTGTTCTTAAAGTTAATTAACTAATCGGGAGAATGTTTCTTGGTGCAATTGAGATAATAGAGCAGATGCAGAGATTTATTGGCATCTCTTGGAAGCGTCCCAAACTTAGACGTTTTCTTTTGTCATGCTTGACTAACCTTTAAAACCACATGCCTCCTCAAGAAGTGATGCCATTTATATATTTTTAGTGGACACAAAGTGAAAGTCAGGTAGACTATGCTGAGGTTACTGTCTTCCAATTACCATGTGTGCATTAATGAGGGTAGCACTTGCTGTCTGTCTTCAGAGGCTACCATCCTACAAGTGGGCATAGGAGTAGGGGGCCATGCTTCTCTCTTAATGATGTGATTTGATTATTGCTTCTGCACAGATTTACTCTTTTTCAGTTCAATCCTGTTTCCTTCAGGCGATACAGACCTATTAAAGAAACTTCCTGATTAAAACAAGGTGCCCCTGGGGAGATGGAAAGAAGTATTTGGTCCTTTTGCTCCAGCACAGCCTTCATGTTCACTTCTTCCTGTTCATTTGCATTTAACAGCTCAGTGAATGGTGGAGGTGAGTTGGGTGAAGTGGCAGGAACTGTTGTCATCTGGTGTTCCTCACTACTGAAGAAGTAGTCAGTAAATATTTATTATGTCAAGATTGCATGGCAGTTGTTCCCTAAAGTGCTTCACTGGGCTCATCAGAGTTAAGTATCATAATAACATATAGTCCTATTAAGTACTCATTTCCTGTGTAGACTTGAAGACAGAAAAGCACAGAAAAGGTAAATAATTTGTCTAAGAACATACTGGAAGAAAGTCTTTAACCCACGATCCACACTGTGGATGCTGAGTCCTCTGATTGTAGTAATCTTAGTAGAAATGGTAGCTGGTGGTATTTCACATGGAGCAAGAATCAGGCCATCAAAGGGAGACTAACTGGAAGAGAGCAAGTCAAAGTATCACTATTTGCACATGATAAGATAGTATACTTAAGTGACCCCAAAACTTCCACCAGAAAACTCCTATTAAGCCTCGATTCTCCAGTGTAGGGGGGTGCCAGGGCAGTGAGGTGGGAATGGGTGGTTGGGAGGGGGAGCATCCTCATAGAAGCAGTGGGAGGGGGAAGTGGTGGTAGGGTTCCAGAGGGGAACTGGGAAAGGGAATAACATTTGAAATGTAAATAAATAAAATATCCAATAAGATCCCTTTGGTTTATTTTTAACAATTGAATTAAAATAATCAAATTAAGGTAATATTTGCATGTTAAAAAAAATGAATCAGGCCTACTGCTGCTCACCCCTGCTATACAAGGCCTTCACTACTGAATTTCACACCAAACTCAGTCACAAAAAAAAAAAAACCAACCTTTTTTAGATATTACACATAATATTCACAATTGGATATTTTCACTTACAGTGACATAGACATTCTTTAAACTGTTGTCATGTCCACCAGAATACTTTTTTGTAGATAGCTACTGTTTACTTCATAGTATGGTTTTAGATCAGCTAGCAAAACTTGACTACTATGTGGAGTATATCATGTTCCATCTCCAGTGTAGAAAAATGAAATTTTGTGTTTAAATACTGTAATGTTTATGATTAAGTAAATTCACTATATTTGCCCACAACTATAACAAAAACAAAAAGAGCATTATGTCATTTATTTTCATGTGTATGGGAGAATATGTGTGTGTATGAGAATGTATATATGTGGAGGTCAGAGGATAACCTCAGACGTTATTTAGCAGGCCTACTGATATCTTTTGTATAACATAAGATCTATCATTGGCCTGAATTTCACCAGTTAGAAAACTAACAAGCTCCAGGGATCATTTCTCTCTACCTCCCTTCTTGCCACCACTAAGATTACGTGTGCAACCACTGTGTTCACCCTTTTAAAAAATGAACTTTTTGCCCTTCTGCCCCTGCCTGGTCCTCTGGGCTGGAGCAGACACAGAGTCGGTCTGCTCCCGTCCTGTTGAGAAACTGAATCCTGAGTCATCCAGGAGCCACTGCACTCAGAGCAGCTGGTAAGAACTCCATCTCACTCCCTAAACCCCAGAGATAGATCGGGGAGCCAGGGACATCCAGGGCACAGCAGCTACCCAAACCCCGCCCCTCCGGAATTCCACTTCCCTTCTGCCCCTGCCTGGTCCTCTGGGCTGGAGCAGACACAGAGTTGGTCTGCTCCTGTCCTGTGGAGAAACTGAATCCTGAGTCATCCAGGAGCCACTGCACTCAGAGCAGCTGACACAGAGTCGGTCTGCTCCTGTCCTGTTGAGAAACTGAATCCTGAGTCATCCAGGAGCCACTGCACTCAGCGCAGCTGGAGCCACTGCACTCAGAGCAGCTGAAACTGAATCCTGAGTCATCGAGGACCCACTGCACTCAGAGCAGAAGGATTTCCAGATCCAAGAGGTGGCCTGAGTCCCAGGAGTTATTCCACCCAGGAGATTAGGAGCATAAGACCACAGAGACCTCTGGACTCTGAGGAGCTCTGCAATAAGCAAGATAACTGGAAATACAGACTCCAGTTTTACACAGTGAGGGCAGGTACCACTAGAGTTAACCAGATGGCGAAAGGCAAGCGCAAGAACATAAGCAACGGAAACCAAAGTTTCTTGGCATCATCAGTGCCCAATTCTCCCAATATAGCAAGCCCTGAACACCCCATCACACCTGAAAAGCAGGATTCAGAATTAAAATCACTTCTCATGATGATGATAGAGGATTATAAGAAGGAATTAAGTAACTCCCTTAAAGAAATACAGGAGAGTACAAGTAAACAGATAGAAGCCCTTAAAGAGGAATCACAGAAATCCCTTAAAGAAATGGAAGAAAACACAAAGAAGGAATTAAACAAAAACATTCAGGACCTGAAACTAGAAATAGAAACAATAAAGAAAGTTCAAAGGGAGACAACCATGGAGATAGAAAACCTAAGAAAGAGATCAGGAGTCACAGACGCAAGCATCACCAACCGAATACAAGAGATAGAAGAGAGAATCTCAAATGCAGAAGATACGGTGGAAAATATTGACACAGTTGTCAAAGAAAATGCAAAATGCAAAAAACTCCTAACTCAAAACATCCAGGAAATCCAGGACACAATGAGAAGACCAAACCTAAGGATAATAGGTATAGATGAGAATGAAGATTCCCAACTTAAAGGGCCAGTAAATATCTTCAACAAAATTATTGAGGAAAACTTCCCTAACCTAAAGAACAAGATGCCCATAAACATACAAGAAGCCTACAGAACACCAAATAGACTAGACCAGAAAAGAAATACCTCCCGTCACATAATAATCAAAACATCAGATGCACAAAACAAAGAAAAAATACTAAAAGCAGTAAGGGAAAAAGGTCAAGTAACATATAAAGGCAGACCTATAAGAATTACACCAGACTTCTCACCAGAGACTATAAAAGCCAGAAGAGCCTGGACGGACATCATACAGACCCTAAGAGAACACAATTGCCAGCCCAGATTACTATACCCAGCAAAACTCTCAATCAATATAGATGGTGAAACCAAGATATTCCATGACAAAACCAAATTTGCACAATATCTTCCCACAAACCCAGCACTTCAAAGGATAATTGATGGAAAATGCCAACACAAGGAGGGAAACTACAACCTAGGAAAAGCAAGTAAGTAATCTTCCAACAACCCCCAAAAAAGATACAAACATAACTTTACCTCTAATAACAAAAATAACAGGAAGCAACAATCATTTTTCCTTAATATCTCTTAACATCAATGGTCTCAATTCCCCAATAAAAAGACGCAGACTATCAGACTGGATACACAAACAAGACCCAGAATTTTGCTGCATACAAGAAACGCACCTCAGTGACAAAGACAGACACTACCTCAGAATAAAAGGGTGGAAAACAATTTTTCAAGCCAATGGTCCCAAGAAACAAGCTGGAGTAGCCATTCTAATATCAAATAAAATCGACTTTCATCCAAAATTAATCAAAAAAGATAAGGAAGGACACTTCATACTCATCAAAGGAAAAATCTACCAAGGTGAACTCTCAATTCTGAACATCTATGCTCCAAATGCAAGGGCACCTACATACATAAAAGAAACTTTACTAAAGCTCAAAACACACATTACACCTCACACAATAATAGTGGGGGATTTCAACACCCCACTGTCAGCAATGGACAGATCATGGAAACAGAAACTAAACAGAGACACTTTGAAATTAACAGAAGTTATGAACCAAATGGACTTAACAGACATCTATAGAACATTTCATCCTAAAACAAAAGAATATACCTTTTTCTCAGCACCTCATGGTACCTTCTCCAAAATAGACCATATAATTGGTCACAAAACAAGCCTCTACAGATACAAAAAGATTGAAATAATCCCTTGCATCTTATCAGATCACCACGGACTAAGACTGGTCTTTAATAATGACAAAAACAATGGAAAACCCACGTACACATGGAAACTGAACAACTCTCTACTCAATGATGACTTGGTCAAGGAAGAAATAAAGAAAGAAATAAAAGACTTTTTAGAATTCAATGAAAATGAGGACACATCATACCAAAACTTGTGGGACTCCATGAAGGCAGTGCTAAGAGGAAAGCTCATAGCTCTAAGTGCCTACAAAAAGAAACTGGAAAGAGCACACACTAACAAGTTGACTGCACAACTAAAAGCTCTAGAACAAAAAGAAGCAAATACACCCAGGAGGAGTAGAAGGCAGGAAATAATCAAACTCAGGGCTGAAATCAACCAAATAGAAACAGAAAGAACAATACAAAATATCAATAAAACCAGGAGTTGGTTCTTTGAGAAAATCAACAAGATAGATAAACCCTTAGCCAGATTAACCAGAGGGCACAGAGACAGTATCCAAATTAATAAAATCAGAACTGAAAAGGGAGACATAACAACAGAAACTGAAGAAATTCAAAAAATCATCAGATCCTACTACAAAGGCCTATACTCAACAAAACTGGAAAACCTGGATGAAATGGACAATTTCCTAGACAGATACCAGGTACCGAAGTTAAACCAGGAGCAGATAAACCATCTAAATAGTCCCATAACCCCTCAGGAAATAGCAGCAGTCATCAAAAGCCTCCCCACTGAAAAAAGCCCAGGACCAGATGGTTTTAGTGCTGAATTCTATCAGACCTTCAAGGAAGACCTAATACCAATTCTCTTCAAACTATTCCACAAAATAGAGACAGAAGGAACACTACCCAATTCGTTCTATGAAGCTACAATTACACTCATACCCAAACCCCACAAGGACCCGACAAAGAAAGAGAACTTCAGACCAATCTCCCTTATGAACATCGATGCAAAAATACTCAATAAAATTCTAGCAAACCGAATCCAAGACCACATCAAAACAATCATCCATCATGATCAAGTAGGTTTTATCCCAGGAATGCAGGGATGGTTCAATATTCGGAAATCCATCAATGTAATCCACTATATAAACAAACTTAAAGAAAAAAACCACATGATCATCTCACTAGATGCTGAGAAAGCATTTGACAAAATTCAACATCCCTTCATGATAAAAGTCTTGGAAAGATCAGGAATTCAAGGCCCCTACCTAAACATAGTAAAAGCAATTTACAGCAAACCAGTAGCCAACATCAAGCTAAATGGAGAGAAACTTGAAGCAATCCCACTAAGATCAGGGACTAGACAAGGCTGCCCACTCTCCCCCTACCTATTCAATATAGTACTGGAAGTCTTAGCCAGAGCAATTAGACAACAAAAAGAAGTCAAAGGGATACAAATAGGAAAGGAAGAAGTCAAAATATCGCTATTTGCAGATGATATGATAGTATACTTAAGTGACCCCCAAACTTCCACCAGAGAACTCCTAAACCTGATAAACAACTTCAGCAAAGTGGCTGGTTATAAAATCAACTCAAACAAATCAGTAGCCTTCCTCTACATGAAAGATAAACAGACTGAAAAAGAAATTAGGGAAATGACACCCTTCACAATAGTTGCAAATAATATAAAATACCTTGGTGTGAATCTAACCAAGCAAGTGAAAGACCTGTATGACAAGAAATTCAAGTCTCTGAAGAAAGAAATTGAAGAAGATCTCAGAAGATGGAAAGATCTCCCATGCTCATGGATTGGCAGGATTAATATAATAAAAATGGCCATCTTGCCAAAAGCAATCTACAGATTCAATGCAATCCCCATTAAAATCCCAACTCAATTCTTCACAGAGTTAGAAAAGGAAATTCTCAAATTCATATGGAATAACAAAAAACCCAGGATAGCGAAAACTATTCTCAACAATAAAAGAACTTCTGGAGGAATTACCATCCCTGACCTCAAGCTGTACTACAGAGCAATAGTGATAAAAAACTACCTGGTATTGGTACAGAGACAGGCAGGAAGATCAATGGAATAGAATTGAAGACCCAGAAATGAACCCACACTCCTATGGTCACTTGATCTTTGACAAAGGAGCTAAAACTGTCCAGTGGAAAAAGGACAGCATTTTCAACAAATGGTGCTGGTTCAACTGGAAGACAACATGTAGAAGAATGAAAATTGATCCATTCTTATCCCCTTGTACAAAGCTCAAGTCTATGTGGATAAAGGACCTCCACATAAAACCAGATACACTGAAACTAATAGAAGGGAAGGTGGGGAAAAGCCTCGAATACTTGGGCACAGGGGAAAAGTTCCTGAACAGAACTCCAATGGCATATGCTCTAAGATCGAGAATTGACAAATGGGACTTCATAAAATTGCAAAGTTTCTGTAAGGCAAAGGACACTGTCAATAGGACAAAACGACAACCAACAAATTGGGAAAAGATCTTTACCAATCCTTCATCTGATAGAGGGCTAATATCCAATATATACAAAGAACTCAAGAAATTAGACTCCAGACAACCAAATTACCCTATTAAAAAATGGGGTATAGAGCTTAACAAAGAATTTTCAACGGAAGAAACTCGAATGGCCGAGAAGCATCTAAAGAAATGTTCAGCATCCTTAGTATTCAGGGAAATGCAAATCAAAACAACCCTGAGATTCCATCTCACACCAGTCAGAATGGCTAAGATTAAAAACTCAGGTGATAGTAGATGCTGGCGAGGGTGTGAAGAATG
Source organism: Grammomys surdaster (assembly GCF_004785775.1). Taxonomy (NCBI): domain Eukaryota; kingdom Metazoa; phylum Chordata; class Mammalia; order Rodentia; family Muridae; genus Grammomys; species Grammomys surdaster. Next base: position 14,218,724 of record NW_021604604.1, on the reverse strand, counting down.
AGGAACACTCCTCCATTGTTGGTGGGACTGCAAGATGGTGCAACCACTTTGGAAATCAGTCTGGCGGTTCCTCAGAAAATTGGACATAGCATTACCCGAGGATCCAGCTATACCACTCCTAGGCATATACCCAGAAGATGCTCGAACATATAACAAGGACATATGCTCAACTATGTTCATAGCAGCCTTATTTATAATAGCCAGGAGCTGGAAAGAACCCAGATGTCCTTCAACTGAGGAATGGATTCAAAAAATGTGGTATATTTACACAATGGAGTATTACTCAGCTATTAAAAACAATGAATTCGAGAGGTTCCTAGGTAAATGGATGGAACTAGAAATTATCATCCTGAGTGAGGTAAGCCAATCACAAAAGAAGACACATGGTATTCACTCACTGATTATTGGTTATTAGCCTAGAACCTTGAAATGCCCAAGATGCAACTCACAGGCCACATGAAGTCCATAAAGAAGGAAGACCAAGTGAGGGTGATTCGGTCCTTCTTAGAAGGAGCAACAAAATACTCAAGGGAGCAAATATGGAGACAAAGTGAGGGACAGAAACTGAAGGAGGGGCCGTCTCAAGACCACCCCACCTGAGTATCTATCCCATGTGCAATCACCAAAGGTAGATGCTGATGTGGAAGACAGGAAGTGCATGCTGATAAGAGCCTGATATGGATATCTCCTCAGAGGCCTTCAAGAGTCAGACATATTCAGAGGCAGATGCTCACAACTAGCCATTGAACTGATCATGGGGTTCTCAATAGAGGAGTTAGAGTGAAGACTGAAGGAGCTGAAAGGGTTTGTGGCACCATGAGGAGAGCAACAATACCAACCAACCACAGCTCCCAGGGTCTAAACCACCAGCCTGGGAGCACTTAGGGGGGGATCCAGGGCTTCAGCTGAATATGTAAAAGTGGAGGGCCCTGCTGGGCATAGGTGGAAGAAGAGAACCTTGACCTCATGAAGGCTGGATGCCCCAGGGGGTGGGAATTTTGAGGGTGGGGAGGTGGGAGTGGGGGGGTGTAGATAGAGGTTACATCCACAGAGAAGAAGTAGGAGGGGCGAGGGGATTGGGGGTTCCGAGGGGGTGGTGGGGGATGGGGTAAGGGGACAACATAGGAAATGTAAATAAATCATCCAATAAAAAAAAAAAAGAAAGAAAAAAAAAGAAAAAAAAATGAACTTTTTGAGAATTTTTAACATAAGTACTGTGTTTATATAATTTCTATGCCCCAATCTTACCCTTTCAACTCACCCACTGTTCGTCTAGCTTCCTCTCTAATTTATGACTTGTTCTACAATTATTATTTTTAAAAGTTTGAACACACACACGCCCACCCTACCCCCACAGACATTGAAACACACCCTACCTTATTCGACTTAGGGTTGCTTCTATGTGCATGTGCTTAGAAATGACTATGTGGAGTGTAATAACCTAATATGGATTTGTCCCTAAAGAAAACTTATTCCTCCTCAGCAACAATTGATTAGCTATAGCTCTTCAGGTATGGGTGGGACCTTGTGAAATTTCTGCTATTGCATATCAAGCAATAGTGTCATTGAGGTGGCTTAGGGAACCATATTATTTGTTGTTATTACATGGGTATAGTATCTCCATTATGTCTAGAAGATGGAGGCACCCTGGCTGTCTGGTTCTAACAGTCTTTCTGTTCCTATACCCTGTTTCCTAAACCTTATATATGAATATGTACTAGCTGGGACTAGACGCAGTGTGGTCAGGTATTCTCTCTCCTTTGACCAATTGTGGAACTCTATAGTAGCCTCTGTCTACTGCAGAAAGGTTTTGGATAAAGAGTGAGGGCTAGCTACATGTATCTGTGGGTATGTGGATGAATATTTAGAATACAATTATAAATTATTATAGCTTTAGGAAAATGGAAGTAGTAGATTCTACTCTAGAGTGTATTACTCCTCCAGCCATGGGTAGTTGGCTAGCTTTGCAAAATCAGGTCATGAATTCCCTCCAACTGAGTGGATCTTAGGTACAGTTAGACAATGGTTACTTACCTCTTAGATAAAAGTACAACTATTTCATCATTGGAGTATCTTGCCACCCTAGTCATTATTGTGACTTAGTGGCATTCTAGCTAGGTAGGATTATCAATTGCTTCTATAGATCACCAGCTTGCATAGTGCCATCTGATACTATGTGTTTATTCTTAGGGAAGAGGCTTCCAGCTCGGCTCCAGCTCAATTACTGCATCCAAAAGATGTGATGTCTACAGCAGCAGGATATTACCTTCAAGTTCCTGGAAGCAACCAAGTGTCCTCTCCTTTTTACCTAGCTGCAGAGGAACTAGCACTGGTCCTCACATTTGTTGAATAAATACTTTACTGGTTAAACTGTGTCCCTATCCTAGAGAATTCTTCATTGCACATGTATGTGTGTGTGCATGTGCATATACATATGTATGTTCATGTACATATGTATGTATATACTTGCATCTTAAAACAAATGAGGTTTGTGTACACTAATTGATGTTCTTGAAGTTCTCACACATATGATTATGAGCATAAAAGCATGGCAAATTTTATTTATCTTGTCATGGTTTTTATATTTGTCAACTAAATAGAAAGAGTAATCAAGTGACTTGACTCACATAGTGAGTGGGAAGCATAGACAGTGCTGTCTGCTGAGGGATGCCGTGAGATATTTCTACTCAAATCATTAGTACAGGTGATGACACCCAATACTTCAGTTGATTTTGGTTTTTGGTTTAGTTTTACCTTTTAGACAGAGTGTCTCTGTAGGCACAGATACTCAGGAACTTCTAATCCATTGGTTTTACTTTATTATTTCAGTAATGATACTCATAGAATTCAACCACAGTGGGAATAAGGCAGTTTTCCATGGCAAGAGTCATAGAAGGTTCCCAGACACTCTGTAGCCTAAGAATTTTTAATCAGACATATTGTTTTCTACTATTGTTGTACATTTCAGGCATTGGAAACAGTGACAAACCACCTGTATATTTGTTTGGTGAAAGTCTATGGATATATAGTATTTTTATATTACAATCAAAATCCTTTCTATAATATAATTAACCTCATGATTCTAATACTAGAAAAAAATTTAAATGCTCATTATATTGCAAATGGACCATATATAGCAGAATATATATATATATATATATATATATATATATATATATATATGCATGCATGTGTTATGGTTCAGAGGAATTAATTACTTCAGAAAAACTAAATGTATTTTACCTGCCAAAGAATAGTTGAATATTGGTCTGTGGTTATAAGTATCATACTAACAATGATATAAAAATGAGGATATACTGGTTCTGCATACAAATAACCAATTCAGAATTGAGTAATTTTAGAGTCTAAAATTGTAGTTAGTGTATGTCTTTGATACTTTCATATTGAAGGCAAGTGCTTAAGGGGAGTTAGGTTGAGACTAGCTATTCTGTGAGTTTCTGACTATCCTCAGCTTTATAGAAAGATCTTGTTTCAAACAAAAGCAACATAATGCATTTTAATTCAATCGCATCTTTATTGAAATTTTGCAAAAATGTTATGTCATTCTTCCCTAAACACATCAATAAAAATGTTTAGAATTGACATGCTACTGAGTATTACGGGCAATATAAACATAATTTTAAGTGTTTAGGAGGATGGAAATAAAAATTATAGGCAAAGGCTTGAACATTTTCTGTGAGTTAACTTATGCAGCTTTCAGGATCCACAGATAATTCTAGGCTCAATCCCTCATGACCTTGGAAAGATGACTCTGCAAGCTGTTTACTTACTAGCACTTGCTTTTCCCAAGCAAATCCGCTTTCATAACAGATATACAAAAGGATTATTTATAATTGAAGGACTTCATAAAGTAAGTATTCTAAGGTATGCTGCAAGTCACTGAACCTAAAACCTTTCAATTTTTTGCCTATTAAAAATCAGCAGTGTGGCAGCTTGACCCTTTAGAGGACTTCATTATAAAAACGACTAAATGTGCTACAAAATGTTCTAAGGCTCAGGAATTTAGGTGATTGAATAGCCATCATTAACAAATTCCTGAGGGCTGCCAAAGAGGGGGTACATAAAGCAAGCCAAAGGTAAGGCTATTATGGCCATTCAAATAAATGCTCCAATTTAACTCAACCCAACACAATCTGGTTGTGGACCAGACTCTATAGGTGAACTTATGATGGAATGTTAAGATTAGAGTATATTTGAGTCAGCCTTGGGTCCTGTTATTGCAGTAGAAGCAAGCATCCCAGCTTTCCAGTGCTTTGTGAGCATTCTTTGATAGCCTAGGACTCTTGTTTCATTGATATACACAAAGGCCGATGCCCAGAGACACACTTCTTAAGCATTCATGTGTATCAGGCTTAGTTCTCATACTGTCAGCTGCATAGACCCACTAAATGATTGTGCAATAACCCAGAAGCAACTATTCTTTATTCTCTGCAAGGAGCAGTGGATTCAGCATAATATACTAGGCAAAGGCTTGTGATTTTGGTAACCTTTATGCTCAAATTTAAATGTCTGTCTGTTCTCTTCCTATCAGCTGACATTTGTTTCCTTGCTGTATCTCAAAAATGTCTACTATCAATTACACATGTAGAAAAAGTTTTCCTTATAAATTATTTTGTCTAGTGTAGTCAGAAGTTATAATGGAATATCATCAAGGTGCACTAGACTTAAATATAGTAAACCTAGAAAAGTTATGGTTGTAAAGGCTTTAATGTGCTTATGATTGAGTAGAATATCTGTACGCAATATATACTTACTTAAGAAATAAAAAATACAATATATATTAGATATATAATTACTGCCAAGTAAAAGCAATAAGGATAACTAGAAATAGTAGTATTATCAGATACTCTGAAATAAAGTATTCTCACATAATGCATATCGTTGAATCTGATGGAATCTGCTCATTGAGATTAACAGCATCTATATCACAAGGTAAACCATACAGTTATAGAATGGAGTAAGTACCTCATATACAAAATATACCAAAATTATTAAGTGTGAATTTAAGTGAAAGAACAGTTGACTGGCTAGGCATATAAAAAGTTTACAAAATTAATGATATTTAATTAAAATTATATTTGAAATATCCATACAACAGAGATCACTTATCATTTGTCTGGATATTTACTGAGGGAAAAATAGCATCACAATACTTCCATTACTATAGAGAAAGCAGATGGCGTGGAACAAACACACTTGATGTTTACTAATGGGTTTGCATACATGAGTACTGAAAATGCTATCTACATACATGGTAGAATTATTCAGCATCCTTCCGATTTGACCTAAAAGTGCAGTCTGACTTCCCATGAGGGCTACTTATGAAGCTTTCTTAGGGTGTTATTATAATATAATTTAGACTTTAAGTACATAAATGAGCCAAAGGTTCCATCTTACAAACACATCATTACCAGCTTGGGTGGAAACATCCAAGTTTTCATCAGGGAATGCGAGGTGGTGTTTTAAAAGTATAAGTGAGTAATGATGAGGTATTCATTTATTATGGCAGAAAAACCACTGAACCTTGGTTTGTATACATCTTGAAGGTATGGCATTCCATTGAATCCTTTCAGTCTACCAATCCTGACAATTCCACAGACTTGTAAGTACTTATTATTTTGAGAGTAGATAGATTCAATTAGCTCTCATTGCTAATGCAACTGTAAAAAAGAAAAAGGGAAAGACTAAACACAGGGGGATGAAATGAGCCCCTTTCAAGTGATCAAGAACCTAGAAAGACCATTATTGGGACACTAAGGTAATTTCATTAAAGGTAAACACTGGGCCCTTTTCCACACATCATTTTAAAGTGTTCTAATACACTGTATATTCATAAACAAAAATACAGACTACTAAATATTCAATGGGGTGCTGTAAAGATGCCTTTCAAACATGAGGCTGGAATTTGCATTCCAGCAGCGACATGGTATGTCAGAAGTTCCACAGAGGACTGTATGTAACTCCAAGTCTAAGGGCCTCATGCCTCCTCATAACATTGACACACACATATGTGCATACACACACACACACACACACACACACACACACACACACTTACACTTTTAAATTGCGTGTATATATTTAAATTGCATATGCATGTATACTCACAGGTATACATATAAAGATATATACAAATACAAATCAATAATCCGAGGACTTAAATGTTTGATGCATTTTCATGTCTTTTTTTTCCTTTAGAAACTTGGTACAGGTATGAGTTTTAAATGACTGCTTTGCTGCACGTTGCCTGTCTGGTAGAAGAAGCTAGGTATTAGCTTATATTACTGAGTGCTCTGCCTATGGCAATATCATCTATCAGCTGTGCTCTCAGCTAGGTTAAAAGAATTAATCACCAGCAGTTCTACAGCACAAGAAGTATTAGTAGAATTTCTGTTGAAATCAGGAAAGCAACATAATTTCATATAAGGTAATGTAAAACAGAAATACCAACTACAGAGGTAAATATAAAAATGTTATCTTATATAATAAGCTTCTGAAAGAGAAAATGACAGCTTAAAAACACAATATACCCTAAAATTTTAAAACTGTAATCAGTCTAGGACAATACTAACAAAAATACTAAGTAGGGAAAAATTAAAATATGTTGGGAAAGGGTTTTAGTACCCTACAGGAAGTGAAATAATACCAACTCACGTTAGCTTTTCTAAGCTAAAGATACAGACGCTGTACACTAAAACAACAGCAAAAACAGCAAACCTGTGAAAAAGAATTTATTGTCAACATGGAAACAAAGGAGATAAATGGATCGTAATAATGTAAATCAATGACAGAAAAGAAATAAAAAGACAAAAAATAAAAACCACCCACCAAATGTAGATGGACAAACAGAAATCCCATAGCAAGACATAACTCAATTTGATCAACAGAGGCATTCAATTTACACACCTAAAGACTAAAGACATGCAGGGCTTACATTTCGTAACAACATTGAAGATAGGTGAGATGCTTTAGTGGGGTAAGGTGCTTGCCATGAAGCCTGACAAGTTGTGATTGGTCCATGAGAACAAATAGAAGGGGGAAACCAGCTCTTCTAACAAGCAGTCCTTTGACTTCCACATCTGTACCCCAGTACACACAGAATAAGCAACTAAATGTATTTTTAAAATAATATAATAATCATGCAATAGCAGTAGAATACATGACAGAAGGATTTTATGAAAATCTCCCAATTATACAAGAATATTATATATATATGATAATAGTGATATATATATGTATGTATACATATATATATATACATATACATATACATATATATATGGCATTTCCATAAAATATATAGAGTAAAAATGTTTAAAACATAGAACATATTTTGAAATTAATGATAAAAAGGAAACAAAAGTTGTGTGATGTTAGTTATAGAAGTGTTTGAATAGAATCTTATAGCATAAAATGTTTATATTAGAGAAAATAACTAAAGTCTCAAATCAATTACCACAGTTTCTTGCTTTAAAAAAATTATAAAAGTTATGTAAATAAAAAATGACCCTGAAAATAATTAAATAAAAGAAATAATAAATAAGGCAGCACAACTCCTTACAAGAGATGTTTTTTCTCTTTCACTGGTTCCCAGGATCAAACACAACTTCTTGGGCTTCGAGCCAAACACCTTTCCCTGCTGAAGCGTCTTACCTGCTCTCCATAAATCACAAGAAAGAAAATTAAATAACTCAAAAAGATGATTCTTTAGAAAACCTTTAAATCCACGTAATTCTTGACTGAAGAATGTTATTAAAGTAGAAAACCCAGATGATGGTGATGATGATGATGGTAATGATGATGATGGTGGTGGTGGTGATGGTGACAGTGACAATGATAGTGATGATGATGATTTATAAAGAATGGGAGGAGCAATGTGACCAAAATTTACACAGAGGATAAAGAGAATAGTAATATCATTAACACGTGTCTGATAGTAAATGCCATAACTCAGGTGCAATGAATACATTTATTTTATGATATGAACATCTTGCCTCTTTCAGAGAAGTTGAATTTAAAAGAGGAAAAAAGCATCAAAACAAAAACAAAAGACAAATTGTTCATAACTCCAGCAACAGGAGGCTCTGAAGCTTCTAGTGTCTGTAGCCACTGGTGGGCAAATACCCCACCACAATCCCATGCACAGATGGGGAAGAGGAAGACAGCGTCGGGGAAGGGAGGGAGAGAGGAAGAGACGGGGGAGAGAGAGGAGAGACAGAGACAAAGACAGAGACAGACAGAGAGACAGAGAGAGACAGAAAGAGACAGAGAGACGGAGACAGAGAGAGACTGAATTTACATAAAAATAAACCTAGAGCCAAACTGCTTAGTAGGTTTAATAAAGAGACTACGATTCAGTGAATATAGGCAGAAACCAGCTGAATTTTATATGGCAGTATCAAGTGACTGGGAGGTACGTTTAATAGTGTTACCATTTGGAAGAATAGATGTCACTATGCTTAAAATTATTAATAATGTTTGAACCCTGTTTTAAGTCTATCTATTTCTCATTTCATATGAAAGAGAAACTATGACTTATTATTTATCTGATGGGAATTCACGTTGAAGAGATAGCACTAGGCTAGATTTGGTTGGTCAAGAGCAAGTTTATCAAGTACAGGGTAATGGGCTCAAACCCCAACCAACTCCAAACCAAAGAAGAAAAATGAACCAAGAAAATGTATAGCACATTAAAATGATAACACATATAATAGTAACAATATTCCAATGTAGTTCTGAGAGAAATTGATCTCAAATTGTCTAATCACTGCTAGAGAAATTTAAAAGATTATGTACATCGAGATAGATAGCATTGTGTTCCTTAGGCTAAGATGATTGGAATTGCCTAGATGCATAGTCACCCAGAGCTGATCTGTAAGTTACTTTCCCAGCACAAATCCAGACTGGCCAGGTCCTCCAGGTCTCAAGTGGAGTGTACCATCTCCTTCTGTCAGGGTCTATCTCTTTCTTAATTACCCACCTTTGTCTCTCTGCCCCCTTTCCTTTTCTGTTTCTCTTTCTTTTGTTCCCTTACCTTTTGCTTTCTTCTATCTGACTCTTTCACTGTTTGTCTCTCAATGTTTTCTATTTCTGTTGTAATCATTGTCTCTCGATCCATCACTGTGCTTCTCTTTTTGTTTCTCTGGTTTTTTTCCCCTGGTGTGTTTCTTCTCTTTTCCTCCTCCTTTTCTTTCCCTTCCTCCCCTTCATCATCATCATCATCAATCATCAAATCCATCCCCCTTGTGCAGCTAAGCCTTCAATCCGCTGTCTGCTAGACCATTTCTACAGACACAAGCACAGTGTTTTCAAACCAAAATATACTTAAATTGAAAACCTCTTGATTCTACTCAATGTCTCAGTGCATGCATTCTTTCTTCCCTGACTCCTAATTTCTAGTCTGTTTTTTTGTAGCTAGCTACATTAGGAGTTCTTAGGAAGATCATCAATATTTTCCTACCTTTGTTGAATCCAGAGTCATTTTCCTCTTTGTTTTCCTTTAAAGGTAATTATCACTTGTCATTACTGATCACTTCTTCATGGAGAGAGTTATAAAATCCAACTTCTAGTAAAATACTTTCTCCTACTTCCTTTGTCAGTTTTTAATACCAAGTTTTATTGATGCTGACCTCTGTCTGGCCACACACATGAACACACACCCATGAACATATTGACATATACGATGGCATACATACAGATAAACTCACACATGGATAGCCAGAAATACACACACACACACACACACACACACACACACACACACACATGGGAAGATAAAGCCCAAGCCATGCATTGTCAGGCTGGCTGAGACATTTCCAATGAAGAGACTCTCAAATTTTTCTGGAAAGACTAAACTGTAAAGTTAAATACATCTATAAGACTGGGAAGGGTATCTACTCCCTTGCCTGCCTTATTTGTCTTGGTTCCTGAATCTGAGTTCACATCAAAATGGACTCAGTTTTAGTGATCATTAGAGTTACATTTGTAACTCTAATCAGCAACTTATCTGGAAGCCCTTGCTCCAGAGTGAGGCATATTAGCATGATAAAGGAAGGCAGACCTGAGGAATGAGAGCCAAGGAGCCCATCAAAACAGAAAGAAAGAAAAACTCAAGGGATTCTGAAAGGAAAATGTGATTGATGTCCAGTGTGGTTCATCAAGTACTTGATATGTTTGGATCAGTTTCTGAGTTCTCACTTCTATTCAGCTAATCTGTCCTCCCCAGGGACAATGCCCAACCATTTAAATTACTGAAGATTCATGGTGAAATGTCTGTTAATCATAGTAAGCCTTAACTTTTGTGGACTTTTATGAACACTTTAAAACCAGTCTTTCAAAGATAAGTAGAATAAAACTATGTTAATAGTTCTCACACTATCCTATTTATAAACGGTGTAAAAAATAACATGTTAATGGAACAGAATCTTTCTATCAAATAGGTTGCTTTGCGTTTTCAAAATCATCTGAAACACTCAGGTTATAGTTATACTGATCAGTTCTGCTATCATTTGAAGAGTTTCCTTTAAGATCCATTTCTTAGTTGGTTATGCAAATAAATTGGAAGTCCTTATATTCATTGCCTCATGTTTAATCAGCAAACTTGTGGAATCCACATCATGTCATTAGTGTTTCACAGTGACTCTTTTGAATTTCCCACTTACATGGTCCTCACTGCTTAAGAAGAGCTTTCTTTTAAGCTCTTCAGCTTGTCATGTCTTTTAGGCTTCTTCTAATGGTTCCATTTGAGATTTTCAGCATGGTGCTGACCAAAGGCAGCCATGGGAATCATCTTTGCCTATTTCTCAGCTCACTTGATCTGATAATTTAAAGTGTTTCACAATTAAAAATTGATTTTCATAAACCTACTGTGTCAGGCAAGGCAACATCTTTTGATTTAGAGGCTGATATTCGTGAATTGATTGTATCAAGTGATCTCGAGTATGTTTACATGATCAAATATTTCCAATTTTACCTGTTAGTGTGATGAACTACATATTCAGTTTCTAAAGTTTGAATACATTTCTGTAAGAACTCTACATTTTCATGGTGAATTAATGAACATGCTTCTGCTAGATTAAGTTCTTGAAATTTTTCATCCTTTTGAATGTTAACTAGATTCTTTTATATTTGTTTCATCAGGATTCTTATGTACACAAACCTCCAGACTTCTTATTACATCCTGCCTGGTTTTCGTCTCTGCTTGTATGATTTTTATCCATTTATACTGTCATTATATTTTTAGTCTTCATTTATATCTATACTGAAGCACATGACATTTTTATTTGGCTAAGGATATCTATTCAGCTATCTATCAAAAGCAAGCTATTTATTTTGTTTATTATTTTTAGTATATTTTAATTGTTTTAAATTTTAATTTGACTTAGTCTAGAATCACCTAGAAAGAGTATCTCACTGAGGGATGATCTTTTCAGATTGGCCTATGGGGATTGTCTTAATTTATTTGGTAAAACCCACTCCACTGTAGGTAGCACCATTCCCTAGCAAGTAATCCTGGACTATATAAATGTTGAAAATGGCCTGAACATAAGTAAACACATATTTTCACCCCAATATTGACTTAGGATGTGACTAGCTGCATCAAGTTCCTGCCTTTATTTCCCAATGATGATAGATTATAATCTGGAATTACAAGCCACATAAACTCCTTTTCTTTAAAGTTGCTTTCGTCTGGTATTATTATAATAGAAATAGATGGGAAAATAAAACTCCAGCATATCTTTATCTTATTTTAATGTTTGACAATACAGTGTATTGTGATTGCATTTATCACTCACTACCATCCCCCAACTCTTCTTCCCCCGACCAGATCTCTTCTTGTTCCTATCTGTCTACCTGCTCAGGTCCTGAGGCATATAAAATATATATTTATAAAGCATTATGTTATGGTGTGGGGTTTTTTTTTTTGCATTTTTATCTATTCCTCTCTCATATGTTATATCCCAACTGCAGTTTCTCTTCCCTTCCCTCCCCTCAATCTTTCTCCACCCCACCTTCCCTTCCCTTTTGGATCAACCCTCCTTTAGCTCTCACTCCCTGAGAAAAGAGCCATGGCATAGCAAGCTACAGTAAGACCAGGTATATATCACCACATCAATGATAGATAAGGCAGCACAGTAGGAGGGAAGAGACCCCAAAAGCAGACAAAGGAGTCAGAGACAGTGACTGCTCCTACTATTAGGAATCCTACCAGAACATTGATCTATGCAACCATAACATATATGCAGAGGACCTAGGTCTGATCCATACAGGCTTTCTGATCTTTGTCAGCCCACTTGATTCTCAGTTGATAATGTGGGCCATGCTCTTGTGATGTAATTGTTGCCTTTGGCTACTCCAATCCTCCTCCCCTTCTTCAGCAGGACTTTTCAAGCTCTACTTAATATTTGGCTGTGGGACTCTTCATCTCTTTCCATCTGTTGGTTGATAAAGACCCACTTTTGTCTTTGATGAGAGACAGCAGGCATGACAAATTGGATTGAATGGTTTGTGGCTGGGTTAGTATCTCAATCCCTCTACTTGAGGCCTTCCCTGGTTACAGAGGATGGCCCGTTCAGTCTCTGTGTTCCTCATTACTAGGAGTCTTCACTGGTGTCATCCTCGTAGATTCCTTGGAGTTTCTACTGCACTAGTTCTACTTATCTCTCAAAATTTCCCCCGCCCCCTGGGCAATTGTGATTGCCTTTCCAGTATTCTCTAGCTCCATCCAATACCCCAAGCCCCATAGATACCTGCTGTTTCCATCTGCAGCCACCCCCAGTCTATCCACAAAATCTACTCTATGTTCCCTGCCCAGGAAGCTCTTAGTATACCTCCTTGAGCCCTCTTTGTTACTTAGCCTGTCTGGCTCTGTGAATTGTAGAACAATTATCCTTTATTTTATAGCTAATATCCACTTAAAAGTGAGTATGTATTATGTTTGTCTTTCTGGGTCTGCGTTACCTTACTCAGGATAATGTTTTTCTAGTTCTACCCATTTGCTGTCAAATTTTATGGTATCAATTTTTCACAGCTGAGTAATGCTCCATTGTGTAAATGTACCAATTTTTTCCACTCTTTGGTTGAGGGATATCCATGTTGATTTCAGTTCCAGGCTTTTATTATTTTATTTTATTTTATTTTATTTTATTTTATTTTATTTATTTTTATATTTTTTATTTATTTATTTTTGGTTTTTTGAGACAGGGTTTCTCTGTATAGCCCTGGCTGTCCTGGAACTCACTCTGTAGATCAGGCTGGCCTCAAACTCAGAAATCCGCCTGCCTCTGCCTCCTGAATGCTGGGATTAAAGGCATGTGCCACCACTGCCCGGCAGTTCCAGGCTTTTATGAATAAAGCTGCTATGAACATAGCTAAGCAAGAGTACATGTGGTAGGATAAAGTATCTTGTGGATATATGCCAGGTAGTGGTATAGCTTGATCTTGAAGTAGACTGATTCCCAGTTTTCTGAGAAACTACTGATTTCCAAAGTGTCTGTACAAGTTTGCAATCCCAGCAGCAATAAAGGAGTATTCCCCTTGCTCCAAAATCTTTCCAGCAGGAGCTGTCACTGTGTCTTTGATTCTTAGCCATTCTGACAGTGTAAGATGGAATATGAAAGTTGTTTTGATTTGCATTTCCCAGATGGCTAAGGATGTTGAACATTTCTTTAAGCCCTTCTCAGCCATTAGAGATTCCTCTATTGAGAATTCTCTGTTTAGATCTATACTCTACTATTTAATTAAATTATTTGATTTGTTTATGTCTAGTTTCTTAAGTTCTTTATATGTTTTTGGTATTAGCCCTCAGTTATATGTAAAGTTGGTAAAATCCTATTCTGTAGGCTGCCATTTTGTCTGATTGACTGTCTTTTGCCTTACAGAAGCTTTTTACTTTCATGAAGTGCCACTTATTAACTGTTAACAACGCCTATGCTATTGATGTTTTATCAGAAAGTTGTCTCCTATGCCAATGTCACCAAATGTATTCCCTACTTTCTCTTCTATCAGGTTCAGTGTATCTCGATTTATGTTGGACTTGAGTTTTCTGCAAGGTGATAGATATGAATCTATCTATTTGTATTCAAAATACTGATACCCAGTTATACCAGCACTATTTGTTGAAGATATTTTCTCTTGTACAGTGTACATTTCTAGATTCTTTATCAAGAAATAAGCACTCCAAAAAATCAGGTTTACCAAAAAATGGGTGTGTGTATTTGTTCACACAGATATCTGTTTCTTTGATTCAATTCCATTGATCAATGTATGTGCTTGTATGCCAATACCATGTGATTTTTTTTTATGATTACTTTGTAGTACAGCTTGAAATCTTGGATGATGATACCTCCTGATGCTCTTTTATTATATAGGACTATTATATATATCCTAGTTTTTTGTTTTTCCATGTGAAGTTAGGTATTGTTCTTTCAAAGTCTGCAAAACATTGTATTAGAATTTTGATGTAGCTTGTGTTGAATCTGTAGATTGACCTATGCCCATGGGAGATCTTTACACCTTCTGATATCTTCTTCAGTTTCCTTCTTCAAAGTTTTGAAGGCTTTATCATACAGGTCTTTTACTTGCTTGCTTAGAGTTACTCCAAGATATTTACTATTATTTTGTTCCTATTGTGAATAGTATAGTTTCCCTAATTTCTTTCTCAAGCTCTTTGTCATTTATATACAAGATATCTACTTTTTTTGAGTTAATCTTTACTCAATAATTTCACTGAAGATATTTAGCAGCTGTTGGAGTTCCTTAGTAGAATATTTGGTGTCACTTATATATGCAATCATATCATCTGCAAATACTGATAGTTTGAGTTCTTTCTTTTCAATTGGAATCTCCTTGATCTCCTTTAGTTGTCTTATTGGTCTACCTAGAACTTCAAGTACTATATTGAATAGATACAGAGAGAGTAGGCAGCCTTGTCTTTTATTTACTTGTTTGTTTATTCATTCTTTTTTTTTTACATATTCACTTTATACCTGCTCACTACCCCCATCCTGGTCATTCCATCTCACAATCCTTCCCCATCCTCCTCTCCTCTTCTTTTATGAGCATGCAGTGCCCCTCTTGGTATTCCTCTATCTGGCATTTCAAGTCTCTGCAGGGCTAGGTGCTTCCTCTCCCACTAAGGCCAGACAAGGCCTCCCAGCTAGAAGAACATATAGCACACACAGGAAACAACTTTTGGGATAACCCCTACTCCAGTTGTATGAGATCCACATGAAGACCAAGCTGAACATCTGCTACATATGTGTGGGGAGGCCTAGGTCTAGCTGGTATATGTACTTCAGTTGGTGGTTCCATTGTTGAGACCCCAAATGTCCAAGTAGGTTGATTCTCTTGGCCTTCCTGTGGCATTCCTATTCCCTTAGGGGCTACAAAACTTCCTTGTATACATCCATAAGAGTCCTCAAGCTCTAATCACTGTTTGGCTGTGGATGAAGCTGTCTAAGTTGGTAGGTAGAGCCTTTCAGAGGACAGCCATGCACGACTTCTGTCTGCAAGCATAACAGGCCATCATTAATAGTGTCAGGGATTACCCATGGGGTGGTTCTCAAGTTGGACCAGTTATTGGTTGGTGATTCCCTCAATCTCTGCTACATTCACAATCCCTACATTTCTTGTAGGCAGGATAAGTTTGGGGTCAATAGTGTTATAGGGTATGTCAGTGTCTTTTCACTCCACTGGAGTTCCTACCTGGCTGCAGGAGGCAGCCTCCCCAGGCTCTATATCTCCAACATTGTGAGTCACAGCGA
This sequence comes from Grammomys surdaster, assembly GCF_004785775.1. Taxonomy (NCBI): domain Eukaryota; kingdom Metazoa; phylum Chordata; class Mammalia; order Rodentia; family Muridae; genus Grammomys; species Grammomys surdaster. Next base: position 14,202,939 of record NW_021604604.1, on the reverse strand, counting down.
AGGAAAACCCAAACTTAGGTCAGTGTCTCTTTCTGAAGATGCTACCTTCTTCCTTCCTCCTAACATCAGTTGCAAATTTCCATTCATTCTCATGGCCATCTGACCACCTCTTGCCCCTCCCCATACCTAGCCCTGACCCTCCCCCTCTCCCACCCAGTACCCTCCTCCCAGTTGCCATTCACAACAATTCCATTCCCCTTTCCAAGTGAGACTCAAACATCTTTGCTTGTGCCCTTTTCCCTGTTGAGCCTCCTTGGATCTGTGGAGTATAGCATAGGCATCTTGTATTTTATGGTTAATATCCACTTATAAATGAATACATACCATCCATGTTCTTTTGGTTCTGGAATACCATACAGGATGATATTCTCAAGATCCATCTATTTGCCTGCAAAATTCATGATGTCTTTGTTTTTCATAGCTGAATAATTTTCCATTGTGCAGATATACCACATTTCCTTTACACATTCTTCAGTTGAGGGACATCTAGGTGTTTTTCCAGTTTCTGGCTATTATGAATAAAGCTACTATGAACATAGTTGACAACATGTCTTTGTGGGATGGAGAAGCAACTTTTGGGTAAATTCACAGGAGTAGTATAGCTGCACCTTGAGGTAGAACTATTCCCAGTTTTTGAGAAACCACCAAATTGATTTCAAAAGTGGTTGTACAAGTTTGCACTCCCATTAGCAATGCAGAAGTGTTCCCTTTGCTCCACATCATCACCAGCATGAGCTGTCACTTGAGTTTTCTATCTTAGACATTCTCACCAGTGTACAATAGAATCTCAGAGTTGTTTTGATTTGCATTTCCCTGATGGCTAAGGACTTCGAACAGTTTTTTTTTTTTAAATGCTTTTCTGCCATTCAAGATTCCTCTGTTGGGAATTCTCTGTTTAGCTGTGTGTCCCATTTTTTAATTGTGTTATTTGGGTTGTTGGATACTTGAGTTCTTTGAAAATTTTGGATATTAGCTCTCTGTCAGATGTAGGATTGGTGATGATTCTTTTTCAGTCTCTTTTGTCCTATTAACAGTGTCCTTTGCCTTACAGAAGCTTTTCAGTTTCGTGAGGTCTCATTTACTAATTGGTTATCTTAAAACCTGAGTTATTGGTGTTCTGTTCAGGAAATTGTCTCCAGTACCAATGAGTTCAAGGGTACTTCTCACTTTCTACTCTATGAGATTTAGTGTATCTGGCTTTATGTTGACATCCTTGATTTACTTGGACTTAAGTTTTGTTCAGAGTGATAATTGTGGATCTATTTTAATTCTTCTACATGTAGACAACAAATGGTAGACCAGTACCATTTGTTGAACATTCTTTCTTTTTTCTTTGTATGATTAGATGTGTGGGTTTATTCCTGGGTCTTTGACTTGATTCCATTGATCAATGTGTCTGTTTCTGTACCAATACTATGTAGTTTTTATCACTATTTCTCTGTATTAAAACTTGAGGTCAGGGATGGTGATTCCTCAGAAAGTTCTTTTATTGCTCAGGATTGGTTTGGCTATTCTAGGCCAAACCAATGCCATATGAAGTTATATATTTCCATATTTCCATATGAAGTTGAAAGTTGATCTTTCAAGGTCTATAAAAATTTTGTTGGAATTTTTATGAGGATTGCATTGAATCCATAGATTGGACAGCCTTGTCTTGTTCCTAATTTTAGTGGAATTATTTGAAACCTACTTATCATAGTGAGTGACCTTTCTATGTGTTCCTGGATTTGGTTTGCAGGTATTTTATTGAATATTTTTGCATCTACGTTTGTAAGAAAAATTGGTCTGTAATGCTCTTTCATTGTTGAATCTTTGTGTGGTTTGGGTATCAGGGTAACTGTGGCTTTATAAAATAAATTTGGCAATGTTCTTTCTATTTTGTGTAATATTTTGAGGAGTATTAGTACTGGCTCTTCTTTGAAAGTCTGATAGAATTCTGTTCTGAAACCACCTGGCCCTGGGCTTTTCTGGGCAGAGGTGGGAGACTTTTCTTGTTACAGGTCTACTTAATTTGTTTATCTGATCTTGATTCAACTTTGGTAAGTGGTACCTATTGAGAAAACTGTCTATTTGTTTTAGATTTTCCAGTTTTGTAGAGTACAGGTCTTTGAGGTATAACCTAATGATTCTTTAGATTTCCTGGGTCTCTACTGTTATGTCTGCCCTATTATTTCTGATTTTGTTAATATAGATTTTTTTCTATTAGTTAATTTGGATAAGAGTTTCTCTATCTTATTAATTTCCTCAAGGAACCAACTCTTTGTTTTATTAACTGCTTGTATTGCTCTATTTTATTCATTTTAGATTTCAGTTTCAATATTTCCTGCCATCTATTCCTCTTGGGTGTGTTTGTTTCTTTTTGTTCTACATTTTCAGGTGTGCTGTTAAGTTCCTAGTATGAGATCTCTCCAACTTCTTTATACAGTTACTTGATGTTATGAACTTCCCTCTTACCACTGCTTTCCCATAATCTCATTAGACTGGGTGTGCTGTATATTCATTTTCATTGAAATCTAGAAATCTTCTTTTATTTTTTTCTCCTTTATTTCTACTTTGACCCAGTAGCCATTCATGGTAATGTTATTCAGTTTCCATATATTTGTAGTCTTTCCATCTTTGTTGAAATTCAGCTTTAATCTGTGGTAGTCTGATGCGATACATAAAATTATTTCAATTATTTGCATCTGCTGAGACTTGCTATCTGACAGAGTATGTGGTCAATTTTAGAGAATGTTATATTAGCTGCTAAGAAGAATGTATATTCATTTGTGCTTGGATTAAATGTTCTGTAGATATTTGTTAGGTATATTTGGTTCATAACGTCTGTGAGAGCCACTATTTCTTTGTTTAGTTTAAGTCTAGATGACCTGTTCATTGGTGAGAAGGGGATATTGAAGTCTCCCACTATCAATGTGTGAGGGCTGATGTGTGATTTAAGCTTTATTAATGTTTCTTTTACAAGTGTGTGTTCTCTGGCTTTGGGGGTATAGATGTGGAGAATTGAAGCATCACCTTGGTGGATTCTTTGATGAGTATGAAGCATCCTTCCTCTAAATGATAACTACCAGCACTCAAACCCTTCAACTTCTGTTCCTATATTTAAATTCAATATGGTTTATAACTACCAAAGCAATAATTTCAGTCACTCATGTGGTATTTGAGTTCTCTCTCTGTTCAAAGTCTAGCATCTTCTCGTTTGTTAGCTAGACATTTAGTGTTATTCCAGTCATACTAAAATGAGAAGGAACATCTAACTCCATGACTGTCAAGAACTTTGATCCAAAGGATTGTTATGTATTGTTTTCATTTCCATACTTGAGTAAACTGTATTTATATCCTTTATTAACTTCCAGTTACTCATGAGTCTATCTGTCTTGCTGATATAAGGTGATTAGAGCAGTACTTGAGATATAAGCTTAGTTGTTTTAACAAAAGTACCAGACACAGAATAGGTTAAGCAACATAAAATTATATTTCTCTACCGTCAAAAGAAAGGCTCAAAGGACAGAATGTTCTATAATTTGTTGATTGAATTATATGTCCATAGGCCATTTTTCCCCACAAAAGCACAGGAACAATGAATATTTGTACAACAAATAGACAAGCATATATGTATGTGTAGTTATATATGTGCATATATATTTATTAATAAACAGATGAAACAAATCATCTTCTATCTAGAATTGAATAAGAAACAAATGGGCCATCAACAAACTTCAAAGCTATTTATTAATCCTCATAATTAAGCAGAAACAAGAGTATCATTTGCAAAAGAGATTCTAAAAGCAATCTAAATGTATATTTAAACACATTGCTATTTGGGTTTCTGCTATGTAATTTTATGATTCTTTTATTTTCAGTATTGGGATTTTGATTCAAATATTTATTTTATGCTTGGTAAGTTCTCCCTTCAAACTACACTGCCATTCACACTTATTTATGGCGCATATATATATATATATATATATATATATATATATATGTCATGAAACATTCACTGAGAATAAAGAGAATATCTGTTTTAAGGCCAGTCCTACATCAGTAAAAATTACAAAACTACATGACAGGTAAGTGATATGTAAATACATAGTTCTTGAATAAAAGAATTAATCGTTATTTTAAAAGGTGGATAGGGCTGGGAAGATAACATGTTTGGTAAGTGTTTGCTTTACAAGTTTGAAACCTCACATTTGATCCCCAGAGCCCACATACAACATTATTCTTGTGTACATGTTTGTAACACTAGCACTGAAGAAAAGAAATATAGAATCTTTAGGACTGGGTAACTAAACAGCCTCGCCTAATTGGTAAGCTTCTGGGCTGTGATAAACTATGTCTTAAAAGAAAAAGAAATGGTTGTTCGCACATGAACAGGTTTATATGCACATATGCACTGAACTGACATGTCCCCCACCCCATGCCATACACAATTAATTAATAGGAAACAGAAAACACTAATAAATGTTCTTGTATTTTAATGGAGAAGTTTGTATTGAATTTAGTTCTTAAAATGATCAGTTTTGCATTGCAGAATAGTATACTGCATTGGGAACGGTAGTACATAAACCTAAGACATGAGTGTGCATTGAATACATTTTTGTTATTTCTTACACACTGACAGTAGTTATTTCTCTTGGGAGTCACAGAAGTGATGGATGCTGTTTCTTGGGGTTTGATTTTTCAGTACAAATGCACTGTAGACTCACTGTTACACATGGGCATCCCACACAGGAATATGGATCTGTTCAGCTTACAAGTTCTGTTATTATTTAAATTTAAAGTCATTCCAAAATAAATAACCTAAGATAGTGTCTGTGTCCTTAGAGGACAATATTTCCAGGCTTCTTTTTACATCTCAGTTTTAGGTAATTAATATTCTTTTTCATTTTTCAGGATTACATTGGAGACTGAGTAGCCATATATATCTATATATATCCAATTTAGAGTTCTCTCTCACACACACACTTTCTCAACTCACTAACAACCACACAGCCTTCTATTCTTCCCCCATCCTTCATTTTTTACCCTGTTTTCTTTCCTCTTCCTTTCCTGCTCCTCAGCCTCCTACCTCTATCAAGTGTTTTTCATTAATTCTAATTATATGCCCTGTCAAGTTTGCCTCTTTGGCTAGCACCCACATGTTATTTATGCTTCGAGCCTGTACTGTCCCACTATTTCCCATTCCTGAGTATACTATTCACAAGATCTAAATAACAATAGCCAAACAGAAGTCCATGGAGCACTGAGAATAAAGAGACATAGAAATACATTTAAGAAACAAGAGTTCATTCCATATTAAACAACTACTACCGTCATCCAGAAACAGTGTCCGTGGTAGAAAGTTTTTTCTCTTTCATTTTTGTTTCTTTATCCTATCACATTTTACCAGTGTTTCTTACGGCCATGTGTTCAAATGACAGTTGAACATATGACTGTCTACAATATACTCATATATTTATATGTATGTGATAGTTATAGCAGCCATAACTCATGACCTCTGTCATTTCAAGATAGATGAGAGCCTGCTTAACTCTGCAATGCTGTATAGAAAAAAAATACATTCTCTAAAGTAATATGATAGACTCAAATATATCCTGAAACCATAACTGTAGTTTTATAGCAGACTCTATGAGAGTTTTAAATGACTTGTCTCTTTCACAAGAATAGGGCTATGCTGATATGTGAGTAATACAGAATGGTTTCTTCAAAGGTTTCTTGGGGGAAAAAAAAAGGCAAGAGCTGACTTTGCTGTCAGAGCTATTTGAGAAGTAGATGAAATCAGAGAGCAGAACCCATTATTCAGTGATCGATGTGGAGGCTACCTATGGCCTAGTGAGTAGAGAAATTGGTTGTGTCATTTCATGTGCACCACTGATATCCCACGTCACTGTCCAGAGAACCTCTATTTTTCACCATGCTAACTTGACTGGTGCATTCATTTAATATCACCCCCCCATCAGAACTGCACTTTACTTTGTACAGACTCAGCCTATTAATTTGATAATTCTCAGCTACATCCATGGAAGAAGCATATATATCACCGAGATATACTCTGCCATGTAATCTTCAATAGCTTGTGTCTAAAGGCATCTTTCTGCTCATATGAATACTGTATTTTCCTCACTCATGAAGCATCTCCTAATGCTGCTGAATTGGCTTCTCACATCCAGCTATCAAATGGCTTGTGACCTTGACTAAATTAATTTTCCTGACTTATTCTTCCTTCTATTAAGAAAGAGGAAGTTAAAATAGATAATTTCTATGGATTCTTCTAGGTACTCCTGCCCTTAAAAGATTGCCTGTCCCAAGAGCCATGAAGCAGGTCACACATAAAACGCAGAGGAAATTTACCAAAAGAAGAATGGGATTCTTATTCATATTTCATACATAGGAAATGAATGTAATGATAAGACAGAGTGTGTCACGTGCTATACTGTAGTTTTCTGCATCAAATAATAAGAATATGTGAACTATAGTCTTTTTTCTTAGCCTTGGGAGAATTAATTCTTCAAAACTGAAGCATGATCCATACTATATTTAAAATTACAAAGATGATACATATGTTCCTTGCCCTTATGCAATGTAGAATAGAAATGTATAATTATAAATCCTTATGTTTGGGTTTACAAGAATATTTTTAGATATAAATTTTATAAATGACCAAACATGGCTAACTGGAAAATATTATCACTTCAACTATTTATATTCCTGTGGCACCATTATTGACTCTTTGGAGTTTTTGTTTGTTTTGCTTTCTTCTTTTTTATTTATTAATGTTATGTATTAGGAGTTCTTTGCAAGAATGACAATGGGATGGGAAGCAGCCTGAATTCTTTTGGGACCTAGAATAATTTTTTTATTATATCAGAATTTCCCTTATTTTAGAATAACCAGTTCAACCATGAGGCACCGATGATGGTCTAGAGATGAGCTACCAGTTAAAGCCATTCTGATTCAAGAGAGCATTGACGGTGAAGGCCAGCATGGCACAATATACATAGATTATTTTGCAGGATCCATATATTGTAATAGTGACAGGGTATAATGGTTTAAGATGTATGAAATTTGCAAAACAGCTCCAAAGCATTTTATCTATCCCTTCCTATGGGCTTTCTCCAGGACCAACTAGGCTGCTCTAGACATCAGTCACTTAATTTATTTCATACCAAGATAATACAGCATGTTTCTTTATAATTATTGGTCAATTCACTTTAAAGTTCATAAAACTAAGAAGTGCATATATAAAGGGAATTATAAACTATTCAAGTAATAGTCTCAAATTGTGTGTGTGTGTGCATATACATATGTGTGTGCATGTGTGTGTCTGTGTGTCTGTGTGTGTGTACAATCTAAAGGCCTTGGAAGCCAGAAGTAGGTGTAAGACCCCCTAGAGCAAGAATTACAGGTGTTCCTTGATCTGCTATCAGGTTACTGGGAACTTAAATCAGTTTCTCTCTAATAGCAAGGAACACTCTTAACTGCAGGGCCATTTTTCCAGCTCTGTTTTTTGTTAGTTAGTTTGTTAGTTTGTTTATTTGTCTGTTTGCTTAAGAAGGAAATGCTTTTTTAAAATTATTTACTAAGCACTTAGACCATTTCTTCACACTAAAGACTGAGTGTTCATATAGTTCCTGGAACTGAAGATTGAGGCAACCAGGCACTTAACTTTTATTTCCAGTCAAGTAGTTTATTTTCCTGGGAAAATTCTAAAGCTGAATTTCATCTAAAATATCATTACCTTACAAGTTTAGTCTGCAACTTTCCTAAACAGTGTGACTCAGACCATGTTTGTATGAAAAGTTCTATGCTCCTGGCCAAAATAGTCTACGTGAAGACATTGAAGAGTTGAAAAGTTTCCGTAATCTGGGAAATAAAAATTATGGCATCTCAAATTACATGAGGGAATGACATAATAAACAGAGTTTACAAGGACTATTGACCCTTTCATAGAGGAAAATAACCTTAATTTCATATGTTTTGAAACAGGTAGGAAATACCAGTTAGACCTGGATATAAAGGAGAAGTTGGCTGGTGAGATGGTACATATCTATAGCTCTAGCTTTGTGAGCATTAGGACCGGAGTTCAGATACCCAGAATCCATGCCAAAGCTGAGTGAGCATGGTGAACCACCTGTAATCCCAGTAGGCAGGAAATGGACAGGGAATCCCTGAATCAAGTGACTAGGCAAACAAGCTGGCACAGAAAATTTTGGTTTGAGAGCAAAATCCTTCCTCAGCATGTATGATCAAAAGTGATGAAGGAAGACATCAGCATTATTGGTTCCAAACATTCATATATGTGTGCACACACACCATACATGCACACATATGTAATGTAAGTACCATTGCTGTATAATTAAAAGAAAAACTAGAATATCCACAATATTAATTCCATCAGAAAAACATTTTCTTTAGTTCTAGTTATCCCTAATGATTAAGACACTTTTAATTCATCAAGATAGAGAAATATGCCATATATGAAATTATCCAAGGAATAAAATGAAAGTAAATCTTTATAACACATGGAACAAAATAATATCGAGAATAGCATTAAAATACATAATGGCTAAGTAAATTTGAGTTTGTAAACTAAACATATTAAACAACAATAGAAGATATGGTAAGCACACGTAATATATACAAGATTTGTAAAAGCAGGCGGTGTAAATATAAAAAGTATTATTAGCTAAATTAATTTTAGAGAAATATAGAAAAATAAAAATATACACTGACCCAAAATATGGATTTTTAAGAACAAGCAGTAAGTTGAAGTGTTGTGGAGATAAATCTATACTAGAAAATGCCACGTAGGTGTTTTGAAGTAAGAAGTAACATAATATACAGATGCATGAAAAAGATCCAAAGGCAAAGAGTTTCAGCTCTAGCAGGGCAGATCCAATATATTCTAAGGGAAATCTTTTTTTTTCTCTGCATGCTATATTAGGAGTGTGAACCAAAAATGCTGGGGTCTGAGAGGTGTTTTACCACAACAGGATGGCAGAATACATGGCCCTGTGGCAAGTACATAAAATATGAAGGATTATTTTACTGTCCTAAAAAGAATGAATGGGGCACATGGAAGATTCCAGTCTCACCAGATTCCTTCTAACTGTCCCTCCATCTTCCTCATCAACCCCAGTAGTTTATCCATATTAACTCCCCAAGTACCTGCTTGAGCAAGACAAGCTCTTAGATATTCTCCTGCCTCTTACCAATCCGTTTGTCTCCACCTAATTCCTGTTCTTTTATCCACTCAGTTTCTCCCTCCCCGTGCCTGGCTATTGAACACTCTGTCCTTAGCCAGGGCTTCCCTTTCTTGTAACACTATCTGTCCACCGTCATCTTTCTCAGTGTTCTCAGCTCCCCACATTCTTTTCCATATACTGTATTCTGTTCTTTGATATTCAGAACCAAAAATTGATTCCAGAAACTGTCTTTTATAAAGAGAGACAAACTCTGTGCTCATTTCCTCATGGTGATAGAATTTGCTTAGAAGTAATTGAGGAAAGGCATGGTTTATTGTGGCTGACAGTTTCAAACACGTTTCAATCTATCACATCAGGGTAAGCCTAGCACTAGGAACAGCTAGGCCATGTGGAAACTCCTCACATGGCTGCAGAGAGAAGCAAGCTAGAATCAGGAATGAGTCCCGCTTTCTCTGTTGACCTACACCTACCCATCAAGTCTCATGTCCTGAAGGCTCCACAGCCTTCAAAGCAACACGAGCCCTGGAAGACCTCCAAGCATGAGTCTAGAGGATGCTTTAGATTCAAACCACAGCAAATACTAATAATGTAACATTACTTAAATTCCTCAGATTTTTGTTTTCTTCAATAAACTAATAAAGAATATAAAATACCAGTGAGAAACTGAACTGTTCAACATGCACACATATATTACGGGCTTTTTCCTCTTCTAGAAATCTAGATAGGCTGATCCTATTTTTTCAGACAGTGTATGTATGTATCTATCTATCTATCTATCTATCTATCTATCTATCTATCTATCTATTTTTTTATTTTAAGAAAGCTGTAAGGATATTTATTGTTTAAAATTGAGAACATCTGTCAGAACTTTTGGAGCATTAGATTTCAAATCCAAAGATGAAACTACTCGTAAGTTTCAAATAAGTGAAAACAGAGTTAAGTATATTTTCTTAATCAAGACATGAAAAAGAAACTACTGCTGGTTTTTATGAAATAAAAACAATGTAAATGTGAACATCAGTTATAGTGGTCATATTTCATCATAATGCATGTAGCTTATCTCATAATAATCATCTAGCTTTCCATTGCCTTGTAGAAAAGGATTTTACCCAAGCCAGAGAATTCAGAGCTCAAGAGAATAAGGACTAAAAGTAAGAAAATACATAGGGAGATTTGCCTTTAAAGTTCAAGTGGGAGATATAAAAGGTTAAATATTTTCAAATATTAGTAACTTAAAATTTGGAAAATAATACGAGCCATCTTTGTTTGTTTGTTAGGAAGCAAATACTTGATAGAAGGCAAAGGAAAAATGTAGGAATTAGAGTCCCCTGTACTTCACATATAAGAAACACCAAAGTATCTGAATAGCTCATCTGTTTCAGACATTACAAATTCCTCTCAGTTACCTTATTTGAATTATCCAGGTCGATAATTTGATTATTGAATCACAAATTCAAAATATATAGGTTGGCACTCTTGTCATCTCTTAAAGGAATGGATATATCTAGTATTTCTCTGTTCCTCCATGCCAATTCCCAGGCAGCAGCCACCAGTGGCTAAAGCATAGCAATGAAATTCTGTGATTACGGCATATTTCCAAGGAGCTGGTGCTTCATCCCACAGAAGAACATTTGTGCTTACTGGATTTGATGGAGGGTTAAAGTTTCAATGCACTCGTGTGTACCTGAGTTAATGTGTCAGGAAGAGAGACAACTTTCAATCTAGACAGAGGTTAGTAAATTAACAGGTTGCTAAATAAATCACATTTAAGGTTTAGAAAAAAAAAAAGAAGAGCAACTTCAAAGCAGTGATTTGAAAGGGTGATATATTGATTCTGTTGTTGCAGTAGATTTCAATGTACAAAATACAACAGAAATCAATACTTCCTTTCATTTCAGTGTCTACCTTTAAGAGCATCTCTCAGTTCTCCAAAGGATGACTATTCATTCCGAGCATGTCCATAACTGCTACTGTCTTAGTTAGTGAAACACAATGCATGTTGACAGAAGGGAGTGAAGAGATTCTTAGCCACAGAGTCTTTCCTACATCCTGAGATCCATGCATAATGTGCCAACCCACCCCCATACACACACAGTGGAAGGAGGAGTGAAGACTATGAATGCTGACATTGTGTCTCAACCCCAAGATCAGGCTTTACAAGGGCCTCTTTCTTTCATTAGATATGAACTTGTTAATTTTTAGCCTCATTTCTTTCAGAAGAATAGAACTTAAATGTTCCTGAGATGAAAAAAAAAAAAGGTTTCTTTATTATTCAGCCATTAAGAAACCAGAGTATACAGCCTGTCTTGCCTTATGTAATGCATTTTCTCTCCCCCTCTCTCTTTCCCTCCCTCCCTTTCTTTCTTTCTTCCTCCCTCCTTTCCTTCCTTCTCCTGTCTGTCTCTGGACTCTACTTATGTAGAACAGACTGGCTTCAGATTCATGATATAGCTAAGATTGACTTCAAATTCTCCCTCCTACTGCCTCTGCTTCCCACCCAAGTCCTTGGTTTATAGTAATAAGGTACCAGGCCCAGCTTTCATGGTCTACTTTAGGACAAAATCAAATTGGTCACCTTTATTGTCTAAAACATTTTTAAATGAAAGCATCTGTAGAAAAATTCAGTTTGTTCATAGAAAATTTCTTTAATATCATTCTTAAGTATATTTTGCATTATCAAAAGTATTTTTGTTGCCTTTATAATAAATCTGAAATGTGAAGGGTTCATATTAAATAATATTAAGAATGATTATTGCCATTTGTCATGAAATGTAATAAAAATTAATTTTAAAACATTTACCACAAGTTCCAAAAATGACAGCTCATATTTTGTGTATTTTATTTTGAAACTCAAGTAACTTTTCTTACATAATCAAAAAGGAATGGTAAAGAGTCCTAGAAGAAATGACTTTTATTTTTAGTGGCTCTACCATTTAATTTTGTTTCCATTTGTTTTCCTCAAGAAAAGTTCAGTTAGGTGCATTAGCTTGTTTCCATGATAACTCAGATGAAAATAACTAGCTAAAGGCAAATAAATGTGTACAAATAGAAAAGGAGTCAGCCAGATGGCTCAGCTGTTAAAGGTGCTGCCGACCAAGCCTGTGACCTAAATTCAGTCTCCAGGATACTCACAGTAGGTGAGTGCTAACTCCTACAAGTTACCTAGCCTTTGACTACTACAGATATGTTGAATACAAGTGTGTGTACACAGCCATAGGTACATGTAAACAAATGTAAAAACAAAAAGATTTCAAAGAAAAAGAGGGATGGAGAAATGACACTGGCTAAAAGTGCTTACTGTTCTTGCAGAGGATCCGGGTTCAGTTCCCAGTACCCACGTCACATAGCTGACAACCCTCTGTCACTCTAGGTGCAGAGGATCTGACACCCTTTGGCATCCACAGCATCTGCATGCAAGTGGCACATAAAAATTTTGCAAGCCGACACATACATGTTAAAAATAAATATTTTAAAAGGAAAAAATCAATAAAACATTAATAGCATTTACAACAAAAAACATTACTTTTTAAAAAGAATGTCATAGATTGGTTGTTATTCAAAATCTGTAAAATACTAATCATTTTACATGTTACTTAAAGATCTGGATTACAGCCATCCTTTACTTAAGATTCAGGGGATCTGAAACCTGCTTCTGACCTCCATGAAGTACCAGTCATTCACATGTTCCCATACATATATGCAGGTAGAACATTCATGAGTAAGTAAATCTTAAAAATATAAGCTTAATGAATTACGTGCTCTAAAAGAAAGTTATGTAGATTGAGATGGAGGTGTCTGTTAATCTTTCATCTTCCACTAAGAAAAACTCAAGTCTTGAACTTCAGTTTTACTATTTACAAAAATGTGGAATTGGGTAATTTGGGTATTACCTTTTGATTTCAGCTTTATGAATTATTTGATCTAATCTACTTGTATTCATTTCCTGGCTATTATCAGAATAGGCTAGAGAGTCCCAACAAATAAAATTTGGCAACACTAGACACACACACACACATCCCCCACATACACCTCACACTCACATGAGTGTGCACACGTGAATTTGTAAGTCTTAATAAGGAATATGAGTGATAAAGAATTATTTGCTATGGGTATACTAAGATGCCAGAATCCTTTGCCCTATCTTTAAGTTGCTGAAACAGCTCTAGAGGTACATGAAATAGGGAGCTGTGGAGATGTTTATGCTATCAATATAACATGATATCAAGAAGATTAGCTGTACTGAGGTCTGGTTGATCTGGTTGTATGTAATCTACTGGCTAAAGGGACTTCATCATTTCTTGAGAGGACGATAATTCAGCTCCACAAATAAATAATGACCTGCTTGCCTTTCTGTTCTTGGAAGTTGAAATAAACTGAGGAAATACTCAGGAAAAGAACAAAGTGGCACCAGAATAGTCAGTGAGGACAATATCCAACTCCTCCCTTAAATCCCCAATTTTTAAGGAGCTCCTGGTATATGGCCTTTAATTAGAAACAACTCAATTGTTAACAAAGTAAAAGATAAAGATGAGCTTTATAAGGATGGGGGGATGCTTGTGAAGGGGGACCAACAGGAGGGGTAGGCAGCTATGCAGATGTGAAGTGAATAAAAAAAATAATGGGAAAAATGATGAGTTTTATAGTGGCCCACAGTAGCTTGATATTTCTCTCTCTCTCTCTCTCTCTCTCTCTCTCTCTCTCTCTCTCTCTCTCTCTCTGTGTGTGTGTGTGTGTGTGTGTGTATGTGTGTGTGTGTGTGTGTGTGAAAGAGAGACAGAGACAGAGAGACAGAGACAGAGACAGAGAAGCAGAGAGAGAGAGAGAAAGAGAGACAGAGAAGGGAGAGAGGAAGAGGGAGAGGGAAAGGAAAAGGGAGATGGTGAAGAAAGAGGGAAATATATAAGACCATAGATTCAGAAAGAAAATTGCTGAAGACTGGTTACTCCATCAGCACTCTTTGTGGAAAACTTTATTGGAAAAAAATTGTTAGGTAAGGATATCATTGGAAATGATAGGTTCAGTCAAGGACATGGTAGCAGGGTAGATGCAAAGGAAATGTAGAGCAACAGAGTAAAGTTGTAAAAATGGATTTTTTTCAGAAACTACTGCAAGAGAGGACAAGAAACCAAGTAGAAAATCAAGCTCAATTTAATAGAGCCACAACAAATGGGAATTTATAGACAACAAGCATATTGGTGATGGGATCCTAGGGAGAGGTGATTTGGAGAGTGAGGGGCCACTAGAAGACTCGGGTTCCCTTTTTCAGGTTCTAGTTCTCCTTGATGAAACTGTTTGAAAACCTAGAAGGGACTTCCAGGGTAATTCCCTGGAGTTAGTGAGGAGACGGTGCTGACTACTTAAGCTAAAGGCTGAACAGAGGAAAGGAATAGAAAGAAAGTTAGATGTTTAATAGAGTAAACATAAAATGATAAGCCTTAGAGAGCAATAAGGACTGAGAGGGGAGAGAAAGACTAGATGCCCAATAGTGTTTTTTCTTGTAGTTTGTATTAAATAGACATGAGTTTTGTCTGTGAATACCGGACTCCATCATTCAGATCAAACAAAGAGAACATATTCATGTTAATAGGATGTGATGTAGCCGAGATTCTTGGGTGTGGTCTGAAACTCAGCACATCTCTGAGGGAGGAAAGATGCAAAACTAACTGTGTTTATAGTTATCAGTCCATCTTTGTGTTCATGAAGGAAAAGCTAATACCAATCATCTTTTAATTTTTACTAGATTTGGGGCCAGAAAGAAACAGCTCACTGTTCATGCTGGCACCACTTTACCATTAAGTTTTGTGGCCAATTTAAAGAACTACCAGTGGAGAAAATCTTTAACCTTGCAATCAGTGGCAACAGCCTGTATGTAGATCTGTATCACTTTCACAGAGGCCACAGCTGATTTATTTTTAATCTGGTCATGGAAGGCAATTGGAAAGGACTGAATTATGTGTTTGAAATCTACTTCCTTTTAATTTCTTTTGTTTAATTTTGTATCTACCAGGGAATCACTAGCCAAAGACCATGCCATTTGTCCTAAAGGAGGCTGAAATCCTCAGTTATTTCTGTCTCAAATGGATAGGAGATGGCTTCAGAGGGTCTTTTCATTTCTCTTCTTCCTGTCTGAAAGACCTTAGGTTTGGAATGCAAGAAAGACCCTGAAGAAGATTGTATTTTAGAGAACTGTTAGAGGAGTTGTGAATGCCATTGGGCAGACAGACAGACAGTAGAATGGCATGGAGCTTTGAGAAGAGTTCAGGCTCACAGGATAAAGTGAAGTCCTTCTCATTGACATAAGAAAAGAAATAGTGCCTTGTACCATGAATGTAGTTAGTGAGTAGTCTGTAGAGTCGCCTGCAGTCAGGTTGCTTCTAATACCAGGATAGCAGTGCTGGGTAGGGGACCTGGGGGTCTTGCATTATGAGGTAAGGAAGAAGGATTTGTTAATATGTGACAGAGGATATGGCAGAAGTGGGAAATAGAGAAAGATCTTGGCAAGGCGTGCCCACTATATAGATAGAGCATGTGGCACTGGTATTTTTTTGAGGTCTTAGAAGGAGTTACAGATTCATAAACAGGTTCTTGAGAGTGGCTTTATCATTTATTTTACATCTGCTCTGAGGGAAGATAGGAAGACAGGACGATTAAACCCCTGTTGGTATATATGTGGCATGCTTAGCCCTAAACCTAATCTTTTCAGCCCTTTGTTTATGTGCAAGAAACAGAGGAATGCTTTTAAAGAAATGATTTTACAGAAGAGGGCACCTATGTCAGCTCAAGCATAGTCTTTCTAGCTAAAAATTAGGGTAGGGCTTCTTTATCTAAAGAGGATTGTCAGGCACCACAGGTAGAAGGGGCCGTAAGGTATAAGTTATGTATTTTAAACAGGTTCTTGGGAGGCATCATGAGAACAGATATATTTTTGTTTTGTTTTTTCACATTAATTAATTAATTAATTTACTTATATTCTACTAGAGCTTCTCTTCTTTCCTCTCCAGGATTGTCTTAAATCTCCTTAAAGTTAATCCTTACTGGGTTTTGAGATTTATCACATGAGTATTTAGTTACATACAATGGGGAGTAATTGGCTGACCTATTTTTAAAAGACCTAGCTGGTCCAAAATATCATTTTTGCTTTGGACCAATAACATTCTTACTCTCTACACACATAGAAGTCCAGCCTTCAAACTTTAGCAACACGGGGACAGCTGGCTGAAATTCCATCATAGATTTAGCTTTCGTATGAAGCTTCAGCTTATAGCGTGTGCTTGCCTATGTTCCTTTTGGCCAGGAGCTTGTTCTAGAATCTGGTGAGGCTTAAATACCAGGAAGGCAGGTCTTCAGAGAAATTCCAGAATCATATTATGTCCTTATCTAATGGTTTGCTTTGTCCTTTGTATCCTATATACACTGATGTAATAGAAACACTCTCTGCTCTTAAAATAATAGTAAATGCAGAGATAGTATGTCTCTAAGAAGAAAAAGTATCAAGTGAAGAGTAATTATTCAAATTTAGATTAGGAGACTTAATTTAAATCTTTGATTATTTCTAACTAAAGTAAATGAAGCCATAATATAGTTGGTTGGACTCTGTTAATGTTTTTCTTTTTTTTTTTTTAATGGAAAAGGTTTGGTTTTGACTATAAGAGTTTAATTTTAAAATATAAGCATCCCCAACATAGAGTTTGTCAGATTTATTTTTTTTCTGTCAATTTAAATTATATCTCTATTATCTAAACTATAATGAATAATGAAAAAATCTTTTTTATAAAGATTCTGAAAGTTTTGATTCTTTTTAAACATAAAGACTTAGCCCAAACAAGATAGAGAGTGTGGGTAATGAAGAGATATATTGAGAACAGAGTTAAAATAAGAATGCAGTGTCAGAGTAGGACATAGACTTAACAGCAACAAGATACACACTACAAAGATTCAGTTCGCAGAAGAAGATGGAGGCCTTCCTTACCTGCATTTTATCTAAGGAACAGAAATGTCCAAAATTTGTAAAAACCCCTCAGGGAATACAAACAGGAGAGGTTGGAGCTACATAGCTTGTGAACTAATGTTTTGGGGGCTCTTGCCCCAGTCCACTCCTGTTCTTGGGGTTAGTTTTCCTTTCTTTTTTTTTCTTTTTTTTTCTTTTTTTTTAATGCTTTTTTATAGCATGTTTTACAAAAAAAAAACCCTCTCTCTGTTTCTGTGTCTTCTGTTCATTCTTATACACCAGGGAACAAGATTGCAAGATTGAGGGTGCATTCTGTACTCAAGTCTGTGGATTAGCAGTCCTAAAAATTCTCTCTCTCTCTCTCTCTCTCTCTCTCTCTCTCTCTCTCTCTCTCTCTCTCTCTCTCTCTCTCTCCTGCTCTCTCCCTCCCTCCACTCTCCAGCTACTTAAAAGGCATGATGCTTTCTCTATCACCTCTCCTGGAAGCTGCTGTAATTTTCAACTTGCTTGTACTATTTTTGTTTTTCCTCTCGAATTCTAATAAAACCATCTCAATCTTCCTCCTGATTTCATTTTAAATTATTTTACTAATGAGTGTAAGAAACCAAAAGAAGAACTGCAGTGTCCCTGGTAACAGTTTTTACCTGTAACCTTACCCAAATTAACAGCAGTATCACTTTATAATTTGGGAATGGATCAAGTAAACTTGTAGGCACTGCCCAACTCTGTTTCCAGAAGGATCCTTGCCACTCTAGCTTGATAGGATCCCTGCTCAAAGCAGACCCAGGGAGGGTGTGGGTAAGGAACTGGGCCAAATGATCTTGATTTCACTCTCACTGACAGAGAGAGCATGCCTGGTAAGGTCAGGAAAAAAAAATGGATCAAAGTCAATGCATAGTCAAGGAAATAGCTCAAATGTGTCAGAATAAAATTTGTACAAACAAAAGGCCACATAGAGAGATAAGTATGACAGGCCAGCCCCCAACCACAATGAGGGCAATACAGTCTCAGAATAGAGATGGGAATTGTTTATAAGCAGAAAAGAAATCCTTTACCTGAATATGTTGATCTATTAGCAATTATCCACACCCAAGGTATAGTTGTGCCTTGTAGTTGCTTTTTATCCAGTGGGAAAAATTTAGTTGTGAGTTTTATAACTCTGTTAATTATACACGTTTATACAAATGCCCAAATTAAAAATTCAGATTCTAGAAGCTCTCTGTACAAAGAACAAGACCAGTGCCCGTTTGAATATTTCATAGGCAATAAAATGTGCCTAAGATTTCCTTGGCTAGGTGGAATGTTCTGTAAAGAATAGCTTATTCAATGAAAGTGTTAAATATTCTCCCACCATCCAGAGCTAGCAACTTCTCGGCATGGGTTGAGCTGAATTTCAAAACCATTGTCATTCCAAGACAACCTGTAGTTTTAAATGACTAGGCTGTCAGCCTCTAAGTTCTCTGCTGTTGCCTTTTCTGCTTTACTGAATAGTAACAATTACATTGCAAACAGCATGTTATTTCCAACTGTTTTTTTGACAGAAATCTTTGTGTTACAAAGATCGCAAACTTGAGTTCCTTTGCATGATTCATTTTTTATGTAAATCTTAAGGGTGGAGAGGTTTTTTTTTTTTTTAAAGGCTTCTATAAATTTGTCCTTGAAAATAGTATTGACTTATCTTTCTCTCGCATGGAAAATTACTTGCCAAGCAGAATGGTGAGGGAAGATTTGTGTAGATGTGGATACCATTTTTATCATACCATTGTTAGTTTTATATAGCAAGGATTTTCTTTATTGGTTAGCATAAACTCATTTAGGGAACATGATAGCACTTAGAAAAAGGAATTAGGGTGTGTGTGTGTGGTGTGTGTGTGTGTGTGTGTATGTCTGTTTCTATTTGTCTGTCTACTTGTTGTCTGTGTATGTATGTGAGTGTGTATGCCTGCTTGTCTGTCTGTGTTTGTATATCTATATGTATCTCTGTGTTTGTGTGTATGTATATCTCTCTGTGTCTGGGTCTATGAGTGTCTCTGTGTATATCGAATCTCTCTGTGTATGTGTATATATCTGTGTGTGTCTGCGTATCTGTTTGTCTGTGTGTGCATGTGCCTTCTGTGTCTGTGCCTATGTCTTTGTGTGTGTGTCTGTGTGTGTAATCTCTGTGTGTGTGTATAAACTGCATGTGTGTCTGTGTATCTAATTTGTGTGTTTTCCACACCAAAATATTTCCACACCAAAAATATCTCCTAAGAAAGAGGAAGAACTTGTGTTAAAAGTGTACTGGGCTGGGGAAATATAGTAGATATGACCTAGACCCTTGAAAATAGGTATCTTTGAAACTGATTTAAACTTTCAACAACAGCTGAATGTTTGAAGATCTAAAGTTAAACCAGTAGGATCCAAGCCTATGTCCTGTTTTTTTAAAAATACCTTTATCAAAAAACAGGTTTTTTTTTCTCAAAACCAAAATGTAGAGTTAAATCTTATCCAACATTTTTAATGTACAGTAATTTATAATCTTTATCTACCTATCTATCTGTCAATACCTCTATTTTCTGATCACTAAATAGGCTTTGCTTTCCCAAGGGGGGCTGGGGAGAAGAGAATGTTGCATAGAAATGGTTTAGCCCTAGGCCTTTATTCAATCAAGAAGGAGTAAACCTGAAATGGCCATTTTTATGCCTGTAGCCCCCTGCTGTCTCTTTTCTTAGAACATTTACTTTACAAAACTCATTCTTGTACCTTCTTTCTCTGATTCTTTGTGATGTAAATTTCTCAGCCACTTTCAGTTTTACAACCCAGAGATGTCTTTTTCAAGGACTTAGGAAATAGAAGCACTGAAAGGTGGTCCCATCTTCTTAGCTGTGGCCATACCTTGATAAGGGACAATCTACAAACACTGATGCTTAGTCACATTGGTCACTTTCCTATCTCCCATCCTCCGGTACTTCTCTATCAGCTTTCTGATGTGGGCTAGAAAGGCATAAGGAAAAAAAAAAATGGGTGACTGAACCTTGGGTAGATGCTGATGCTACTACAGAGTTGTACACTAGCAATTCATCATCTTGTGGCTGGTCAACCTGTGAAGGCGAGAGAGCTTCTAGTAGTACCCACTGGGAGCAAAAGGACCAACTGCAATGACTGCCGGCTATACTGCTTTACAATAGTGAAGTTTCCATACAACTAGTCTTCCAGAATTGCCAGCTCCCATCATTCCAACATGCCTTACAACAGTCAAAAGCCCAGATAGGACAGAACAGAAGATTATCGTTATTTTGGGAAAATCCTGACCCACTCTGAAGTTCTCCACACTTTCATCAGCTTAAATCAGTAATGATTTTTCTCTTCATTGATATTTGCTCCTAAAACAAGTTATCCAATATTCCAGAAATGCAACTCTCTTAAAAACTCTCTCTCAAACACACACACACACACACACACACACACACACACACACACACTTCTAGTCCAATGATAAATTCTAATTCTATATGTTGTTTCATCTTCAAATTCTTACTTCAGTGGCTACAAGAACTTGAACCCACTAGATTCCTAAGACCTGTCTCAATCTGGTCTACCTTGAGGCCTGTACAGCCTTTACCCACAATTAAGAATCCTCATGCTTAAAAATACTATAAGCTGAAATTATTGTTAAGTGGTTAAAAATAGTTGTTTCTCTGGAGAAGAGTCAGATTATGTTCCTGCCAATCACATGGTAACTCCAGTTCAAGGGGCTCCAATAACTGCTTCTGTTTTAAAGGGATGCATACATGATGCACATATATATACACATAGAATATAAATAGATGAAAGATAGATAGATAGATAGATAGATAGATAGATAGATGATAGAGATGAATGAATAAATACCTTTAAAATAAAAAGCTACCCATTTTCTAGTATATCATCTGCATGCATCTATAGGTACCCATATACCTATAAGTAACCATACACCTATAGACAACACTAAGTGCAATCAATGGGCTTTGAGAAAAAAATAAAACAACAGAATCCCAGCACATGTTTAGAATGCTCTGGAATGTGAGACAAAGAAGATATGGAAAACATTTCTGTATATCTTCTCTTTTCTTAAAAGATGAATCCTTTTACAGTAAGTTTCTATTTCTTAGCCTTTTCAGCTCACAATGTATTTACTTCAATACATTATGAATTAGAAACGCTATTTTTGCTTTAGACAACACTTTCTTTAAAATATACAGTTATTCTAAAGTAAATTTCAGACTCAAAGAAAAGTCAAGTAATGTATAGAATTTGTTTACATCATTTTCTCTTAATACATGTATCATTTCTCATAATTAGTCCCTCCTATCATATTAAAATGATAATCACAAATGAAACCTGATTGAGACATCGTAATTATCCATAATCCATTTTTAACAGTAGGACTTACTCTTAGTGGTTTTATACATTTGGACAAATGTGAAACGACAGGTACCTACCATAGTAATGGCATATGGGAGTCCTATTGCACTACAATTTTCCATGTTTCTCCATTTCTTTTCCCTTCCCCACTGGTCTGTGAGGCCCATCCATTATTTTCAGTATCTTCATAATTGTGCCTTTCTCAAGTGCCAAAACTTTCAAATTGGATAATATGTATCTTTTTCATATTGTCCAGATTTAATTACTAATTTGCATTTATGTTTTTTAACACATGAGAAGCTGGTGAGATAACTCGTTGAGTATAAGCATTTGCCACCAGGCCTGATGACCAGGCTTCAATCTTGAGGACCCACATGATTGAATGAGAGAATTGATTCTGAATGTCCCCAGATATTCACAATACACTGTGTACCAAATCCCATCAAACAAATAAATTACCATAATATAATTTCTATTAAATTTGCTGCATGCATATTCATATATTGCTAGCTCATTTGTTTTTAGTAGTGCCTTCTCTGAATATACATACCACAGCCTATCTGCTCATCTACTAAAAGACAGCTTGATTACATTAGAGTTTTGGCATTTATTAATTACTATACAACTCCTTGCAAAAGATTCTGTATGAATATTAGTTTTTAATACATTCAGACTATCACCAGTGCACGCTGAGAGTTTGCTTTAATTTGTGGAAGACCACCATACTGTATTTCAAACTGGCTTTTCTCCTTTTCAGGCCCACTTGTAATGAATGTAAATTTCTGTGGTTTCACATCCTTGTCAACAGTTGGTCTGACTTAGCTTATCATTTTATTGACATTTTCCTAATGATAGATAGTGTAAGACATCTTTACATATGCTCATTTTCCACCTGTACTGTATTAGTCCTTTTATCTAGATTGTTTATTTTTTGTTTATATTTTATAGTTGCTGTCTTTTCATCTTACTTTTTGAATACATTCATTTAAGGTCACTGCATAATTATGAATACAGTCATATAGACATCAGCAGACAAGTTCAGTGTTCTTCTTGATTGGCATAGATCTACCTGCTCCTGTCCTGTAGTTTTCCTTCTGGTTGACATGAGGTGCATCCTGTTGGAGCTGACATCTTTCAATCAGCCTTTCTGTGCTTAAGAAACAGTTAGTTTGCCTTTATTTCTGAAAGGCACATCTGATGCCTTTAGACATCTCAGCTGACAGCTTCTTTGTTTTAATCATTCTAGTCTTAAATTTGTTGCCACACTTTTTGACATGCATTGTTTCTGTTTTAAAGTCTGCTGTTATCCCCATTGCAATGGGGATTTTGGGTTTTTTTTTTTTTTTTTTTTTTGGTCATTACTACTTTCTTCATTGAGATTTCTGAAACAGATTATTGTTTTTTCTTAGATTTGGAAATTCCAAGCATTATTTCTTCATTTATTGTTGTCTGGGACCCCTTTTCCATGTGGATTCTAGTTGTGTTGCATAAAACTGTCTGTAATCTGTATATATTCTGTATTTTCTCCATGCATTTTGTTTTGTATGAACATGCTTCCATTGCTGTATAGGTTTTTATCTCTACTCTTTTTTGTACTTCAGTTTTTAATTCATTTGTGTGTGATTTCCATTTCAGATGTCATGGTTTTCATCTCTGGAAGATAGAGTTGAATCTTCCCCCTTTTCCTCCATGCCTCAGTTTATCATTCTTGATCATCCTTGTTCCTTGCCAATATTAAACAGATTAACTATATTAATGCCCCTGGTTTGTTAATGTCCCCCACCTGTACCATTTCTTAGTTTTGACAGTTTGTTGTTTATGTTTATTTTAATGAACATCTTCTCTTTAACATCTTCTGTTAATAATTTGCTGTTAGATTTCCTTTAAATGCCTAATATTTTGTACTTTGTATTCCTATAAATATTACAATGTATTTGATCATGAATATATTGAGCTAAGAGGAAATATGATCTTTCCAGATCTTGGTTTTTTAAAATTTGTTACATAGGATCTAAAAATAGTGTTCGTGTTCTCCACTAATGAGGCAAAATCTTTTCAGACAGTCTATCTGAAAGCCTCGTATACATTGTAATTATTCCCACTTTAACAGGTGAAAAGGGAGTTATTCTCAGCAATGTTTGAGTACCAGGAATTAATCTTTCTAATTCTCCCAATACAGGCAATATAGTACTTGCCCATGACTCAGTTCATGTAAACACACACACACACACACACACACACACACACACACACATTACTTTGTCTCTAGGGCGCCTGCCCTCTGTGTGTGTGTGTGTGTGTGTGTGTGTGTGTGATGCTGACATTTTTCTCTAGCTTTTTCACTCATGCTTGTTCTTGCCCTTGCTCTCCAGCTCTCTAATTCTTTCTTGTGAATTTCAACATCGTTCATCATCACAATTCTCAGCTTTCATGTCATCTCAGCATTGTTTGAAACACTGTAATGCTTCCACTTCATGCTTGTAGCCTGAAAACCCTCACGGAGCAACAAGCTGAGGTTTGATGAGTTGCTGTGTTTCTTGCTTGCTGTGAATTATTGTTTTTGTTGTTGTTGTTGTTGTTGTTTGTTTGTTTGTTAAATTTCTTGATAGTTGATTTCTTTAAATGATTAGCCATATAATTTGGTTATCTATTTGGATTTGGTTTCAGGTGCCAAGTTACATTCTCCTCTGTAATTGCTTTTTTAAATGATATTCTTTATGGTGTGAGAAAATACTCTATTTTCAAGAAAAGAAAAAGTATTTTTATTATTTCTTTGGGAATGTCATAGAACAAATATTGCTTATATATACTCTCGTTCCCCAACTCTTCCCAGGCTTGTTCCTTTCTCATCCAATTTCTGAGTTCCCTTTCCCTCCCCATCCAGACCACTTGGTGTTAGCTAGCTACTCTTGTGTGGGAATCTTAGCCTGAGTGTAGAAGTCACAAGCTGAGGTAACAGAAAAAGGAAAAAAAAGCAAAAAATCCTCATTAGTTATTTCCTAGCTACTGTCAGATCCTAATATCTCCTCAGTTAAGGGTAGAACTAAGTCCGTGCCTCCACCCAACCCATAGTGGAATTTCGTCTAACTTGAGCCACTGTAGAGATAACATGCTTTTCTCTCCTACATTCCTTGCTTTCCCTGTAGGCACTACAGAGCATCGTGGAGGTTCTGTTGGGTGTTCCTGACCTTCTGAGTCCTGACACAGAAAGTCATACTTTGACTAGTCCTTCCTTTCTGCTTCCTTTAGGTTTGGGCCAGCACCTATGCATGCTTTGCCTTGTAGGCTTATTTTTTTTTCTTGCTCTCTCTCTTTTCCTGTAGCTACCCTCACCCCTTTGCCTTGTGACTGCTTTCGAGCTTCCATGCCTAACTCAGAAAGGCATAGCTTTCTCTCTTCCTTTTTTCTATTTTTCTATTAGGCTCCTCTGGGCAACTCACCTGCTCTGTGGTTTTTCTTTCAAGCACTAATAAAAATGTCCTCAACTTCTTTTCAGACTCTGCTCTTAAATTCTCTTATTGGTGAGCTTAAGAACCCCAAGAGAGCTCCTTGGAATTTCTGGTACCAGCATGAACCATCCAGTGATGCCTTGGCCATCTTCTCAATGAGGGTACAAAAACTAGCTTCAGATTTTGGCAGGCTTGTCTCTCACAAGCCCATACACAATGGACAAGCTCCCAAAGCAATTATTTAGCTAGTTTAAGAATAGAAATTCTCTCTTTCATGGTATCTTTTAAATAACTATAAAAGAATTAGTTTGAAAAATTGTTTACTTCATTAAGTCAAAATTCCTCTTCTGAAAGGTGCTTTGATATACAAATATGTCCTGATTGTTTCCAAGACTCTTGCACCAAACTGAGGTAAAGAAAAAAGAAAGAAAGAAAGAAAGAAAGAAAGAAAGAAAGAAAGAAAGAAAGAAAGAAAGAAAGGAAGGAAGGAAGGGAGGAAGGGAGGAAGGAAGAAAGGAAAATAGAATTATGGTCGTGGACATCTGTAATTACACACTTACATCTTGTCAATTATCAAATGATAAAATGAACTTGGACCAATGACACATTTGAAATCTTTCCTCTCTAGAGTAGTGGCTGAGCTAAAACAGAGCTGTAGATTAATCAGCCTTATAATTGGTAGGAATGTCTATGAGTGAGTGTATATCTTAATTTATCTATTTAAAGGGTCTCTAGTCTCACAGATGTTTAAAGTTTTCCATCCACCAAGAATCTCTGTGGTACAGATGCTGCTTATTGTGCCTTTGCCTCTTCCAAATTGATGTTAATTTTAGAAGTCAATGAGAACCATTAATCCTAAAAGCTGAAATCCTTTGTCAAGTTAAATGTGGCACGGCAGATATGATAATGCTATAAGCATATATTGAAAATATATCTGCCCACTGGTTCCTGTGTTGCCTTCTTCCTGAAGAGATCTATATTTATACATATTCTTTTTTGGCTCCCTTGGAAATCTATAAATTATATCTATATCCGTCAGTCTGACAAATGTATTACCTTGTACACCAAAAGAGGATTTTATCAGGAGAATTTTAATGGCCTATAGCTATTGAGCACAGTTTGTGACAACCATTTCTTCTATTATTGACCAAAGATTTAAAACGCTATCAAGACAGAATTCAAGGAAACCAGAACACTGGGTACAGTGTACCCCTTCCCTTAAGATAAGGTCCCATTTGTATAGCAATATTGCATATGCTCTCGATTTTAATATTACACTTAAATTGCAACTAATGAATAGCTGTCATATCTCTCCTATTTGCCCTTTTAAAGAAATATTTATTTCTTCATTGAGAAAATATGTCACTTGACAGAATTGAAGAAGGGGGATGATACTTATCCTTAACCCTTTGCGTATAAATTGCATGCATAATTTTGGATGTTTCTGAGATACTTCACTTGATCATGTTTCCAGTACTTTGATGCATGCTTCATTCTACACATGGCACATGTGATAGTCAACCCTTCATTGTATCATTAAAGATGATTCAAAGTCTTGGGTTAAGTGAGTCTATTGACCAGATGTGTGCAGCAAACCTTTGAACTGGTATTCTTTTATATTTTTTTCCTTGCTTACTAATTTTTAGGTCAATCTGCAAAGGAATGAGTTTCAGAAGAACATTTTGATGCATTCTAATTTAGCCCTTCCCTCCTCTGGCTGACTCTCTTCATTCCTGAACTAGGATCTCTTTGCAATGAAATTTATTTTGGGTTTCACTGTATGCTCTCAGCTAAGATGTAGAGTATGAAAACATAAATGAGGGTTGTATTCCAGTAAATAAGTAAGGAGAGAAATTAAAAAGCATTCACAGGTTCCTTGGTACTTCTAGCTTCTATCTTTTCTCACCATTTTGTTTGTTTGTTTGTTTGATTGTTTGTTTGTTTTGAAAATAGATTCTTCTCTCATACAGTAGATCCCAACTATAGTTTTCCCTTCTTCCATTCCTCCCAGTTCTGTTCCCACAATTTGAAGTCCCACAAGAACACCAAACTAACAGCCACAACATATATACAGAGGTGTAGACTGTGTAAACACCATGCCTGCTCTTTCCCTCTTATGAGCCCATGTGAGCCCTAAGGAGATGATTCAGGAGGTCATGTTCTCTTGGTGTCCTCCACTCCGAGTCCTACAATCTTTCCTTTCTCTCTTTCAAGAGGTCTATGCTCTCCAAGGGGAAGAACCCAGTGGAGACCTCCAATTTAGACTCTGTCTCTCTGTGTATAATGCCTGGCTATGGGCCTCTGTCCCCATTTCCATCTGTTGTCAGAAGAAGCCTCTCTGAAGATAAGTGGACAAGAATGAATCTAAGAGTATAGCAGAATGTCATTGGTAATTCTGTCATTGTTTTGTTTGTTTTCCAGTCGTGTTTTGGTTCTATCCTAGGTTTGGGCTAACCAGTTTCCAGTTCCTGGCCATCCAGGCAGGGTAAGGACATGGACTACCTCTTGTGGTAAAATTAAACACTGACTGGCCACTCTCACAAGTTCTGTACCACCATTACCCAGCACATCTTGAGGCAGGACAGATTGTAGGAGGTGGGTTTTGTAGCTGGATTCTTGTCTAGGTTTCTCTTTTCATAGCCTACAGAGACTCTTCCTATCTATGCCAAAGAGACGAGAACTTAAAAGTGAACACTCTGTACCCATACTCACTTGACCTTTAGACATTGAGTGAACTGTGTAGATGTTGTCCTTGGCAAGGTCACCTCCTAGTCCATTTTCTGAGTGCAACCTTCTGTCCTAGCATCAGCCTACGTGGATTAGTTATCTCCAAGGGACCCCTTTCATCAACAACTCAAAGTAAAGTAACTCAGTCCCACGTCTGGAAGTTGTGCTAGGCTACAAAGATGGCCAATTCAGACTCCATTTCCCCCATTACTAGGAGTCCTGACTAGGGCTACCCTCATAGATCCCAGAAAGTTTCCACTGCAGGAAGTTTCCTCCACTCCTTATTGCTCTCCAATTTCAGCTACTGTACTCTCTTGCTACATTTCCCTGCCCCAGCCTGGTCCTTCCCACTCCCATCCTCTGCCATTCACAGTCCACCCACAAAATCTATTCTATTTCCCTTTTCTGGGAGATTCATGTGTCCCCACACATCCCTTTTCTTTACCTAACCTCTCTGAGTCTACAGATTGTAGCTTCATTATCATTTACTTCATAGCTAATACCCACTTACAGCCGAATGCATATCATATTTGTCTTTATGTGTTTGGCTTATTTTGCTGAGGATGATTTTTTTTATTGCTCCATCCATTTGCTTGCAAATTTCCTGATGTTTTTTCTCTTTTTTTAACAGTGACTAATGCTCCATTGTATAAATGTACTACATTTTGTTCATCCATTCTTTTGTGTAGGAACCTGTAGGTGGTTTCTAGTTTCTGACTATTATGAATAAGGCCACAAAAAATATAGTTGAGCGAGTTTCCTTGTGCTAGGATGAAATGTCCTTTGTGTATATGCCCAAGAGTAATATAGCTAGGTCTTGTGGTAGATCATTTCCCAATTTTCCAAGGAACCACCATATTGATTTTCATAATGACTGTATAAATTTGCACTCCTGCCAGCACTGAAGGAGTGTTTCCCTTGTTCCACATCCTCCTTACATGAACTGTCACTGCTATTGATCTTAGCCATTCTGAAAAGTGTAAAATGGAATCTGAAAGTAGTTTTGATTAGCATTTCCTTGATGGCTAAGGATGCTAAACATTTCTTTAGGTGTTTTAAACTATTTGAGATTCCTCTACTGTGAATTTGTTGTTTAGATCTATACCTCATTCTTTAACTGGATCAGTTGTTTTTTAAATATCTAGTTTCTTGAGTTCTTTATATATTTTAGGTATTAGATTTCTATTGGATATGAACCTGGTAAAAACAAAACAGAAACAAATCCTTTTACTATTCTGTAAGCTGCTGCTTTGTCCTAGTTGGCAGATTCATTTGTCTTACAGAAGAAGCTTTACAGTTTCATGAGTTCTCATATTTAATTTTTGATCTTAGTGCTTGTTCTATGGATGTTCAGTCAGTTGTATTCTGTAATAGTACATCTACAGCTATTTCCCAGTTTCTCTACTATAAGAATCAGTGTATTTGATTTTGTGATGAGGTCTTTGAACTACGGGGCCTTGAGTTTTGTACAGGGTGACAAGTATGAATCTATTTGCATTCTTCTACATGCTGACATCCAGTTTGACCAGCATCATTTGTAGAATATGCTGTCTTATTTCCAGTGTGTATTTCTAGTTTCTCTATCAAAAATTAGGTGTAGATAGGTGTATAAATTTATGTCCAGGTCTTCAATCAAATTCAATTGATCAATGTGTTTATTTTTATGCCAATACCTTGCATTTTACTATTTATAGTTCTGTAGTGCAGTCTGAAATCATGAATGATTTCCAGAAGTTCTTTTATTGTCCAGGCTTGATTCAGCTATCCTGAAGTTTTTGTCTTTTCTGTATAAAATTGAGATTTGACCCTTCAAGGTCTCTAAAGAATTGTGTTGGAAAGTTGATAAATAAAAAAAAATAAAATTAGGTTGATAAATAATTGATTTATAATTCTCTTCTTTGTTGAGTATTTATATGGTTTGTATATGGGATTACATTGAATCATTGCTTTTGATAGGATAGCCATTCTTATTATGTGAAACCTACTGATCTATGAACATGTGAGATCTTTCCATCTTTTGATATTTTCTTCAATTTCTTTCTTTAAAGAAGTTTTTATCATACAAGTATTTCATTTGCTTGGACAAAGTTATCCCAAGATATTTTATATTTTTTGAGGATATTGTAAAAGGTGTTTTTCTTTGATTTCTTTCTTAGTCTGTTTGTAGTTTGTATATATAAAAGGATAACTGATTTGTGTGAGTTATTTGTGTATCTTCCCCCTTTGCTAAAAGAGTTTCTCAGCTGCAGGAGTTCAATGGTGGAATTTTTAGTGTCACTTATGTATACTGTTACATGATCTACAAATAGCAATATTTTGACTTTTTCCTTTCTAATTTATATCTCTATGATCTTTTTTAGGTGTCTATTGCTTTAGCTAAAATTTCAAGTACTATATTGAATAGATATAATGAGAATGGACACTGTATTTTCCTGAATTTAGTGGAATTATTTGAGTTTCTTTCAATTTAATTTGATGTTGGTTATAGGCTTGCCATAAATTTGTTTATTGTGTTAAGATATGTCCTTTGAATCACTAATCTCTCCAGGACTTTTATTATGATGTGCAAAGGCCTCTTCTGTAACTAGTGAGACAGTCCTATGGTTCTTTTATTCTTTCAGTTGACTTATGGCGGATTGTATTTACTTATTTTTGTATATTGAGTCATCCATGCAACTCTGGAATGAAGCCTACTTGATCACACTGGTTGATCTTTTTTATGTATTCTTGAATTCACCTTGAAAGTATTTTATTGAGTATTTTTACATCCCCATTCATAAGGACAATTGATTTATAATTCTCATCTTTGTTGAGTATTTATACGGTTTGTATTTTAGGGTAAACGTGGCCTCATAAAATAAATTTAGGTTGACTTGATGTCTTTTGTTATACTCCTCTTTTTGTTTCTGATTTTGTTAATTTGGATATTCTCTCTTTCTTTTAGTTACTTTAGATAAGGGTTTCTCTATCTTGTTGATTTTCTCAAATAACCAATTCTTTGTTTCATTAATTTCTTTGTAGTCCCTTTGCTTCTATTTTATTGATTTTAGCCTTCATTTTGATTGTTTATTGCCACTTTGCCATTATTACCTCTTGAGTATGTTTACTTCTTTTTGGAGCTGTCAGATGTTCTGTCAAGTTGCTGGTATAAGATTTCTTTAACTTTTTATGTAGGCTGTAACTGCTATGAACCTTTCTCTTAGCATATTTTTCATTGTGTCCATAAGTTTATATATGTTCTATATTTGTTTTCCTTGAATTCTAAGAAGTCTTTAAATTTTTTTATTTCAGTCTTGAACCATTTTTCATTCAGTAAACTTTCGGTTTCCACCAGTTTATATGTTTTCTGTTGTTCTTGTTGATATTTATATCCAGCTTTTACCCACAGTAGTCTTACATGATACAGGAAATTACTTCAATTTTCTTATATCTGTTAAGGCTTGTAGCTAGTGAGCTATTGCAATGCTAGGGAGAAGTTGGAGGTTTGGGTCCAGGAAAACAGAGATTGGAGAAAGTCTTCAGACAGACAACCTGATCTTTGGGCAGGATTGAGCAGGGAGTATCACCAGAGTTTGGGGCTGGAACACAGCTATGAGTGGTGGGAGAAAGATCAACATGAGATGCTTTGTGAAACCCATAGGAGACATGGACAGGATGAAGTGAGGCTGCAGATGGTGTTTTCCTGCAGCACTAAAGGTAAGACTATGAATTGGGTCTGGGGAACAGAGAGGGTAGAGAAAGTCTGCAGGCAGAATACCGGGCCTATTCAGCAGGAATGGTCTCTGGTTGATCAAGGGTAGTCTTGTGTTGAGGTCAGGGATAAAGTGATGTGTGTATGTAGGTTAGGATGTGGTGGTCTGTGGGACACACAGAAGACATGGAAGGAGGGAAGAAAGACTGTAGCTGTTGTTCTGATGCAGTGCTAGGGATCAGCCTGAGGAATTTGGTCTACAGAAGAACTCTGTTTCTTCTTCTTCTTCTTCTTCTTCTTCTTCTTCTTCTTCTTCTTCTCCTCCTCCTCCTCCTTCTCCTCCTCCTCCTCCTTCCTCTTCTTCTTCTTCTTCTCTTTCTCCTCCTCCTCCTTCCTCCTCCTCCTCCTCCTCCTCCTCCTTCCTCCTCCTCCTTCTCCTCATCCTCATCCTCATCCTATTCCTCCTCTCTTGGCCAGCAAACATCAGAAAACTCCATTTTACTTTCTTGATTCTTTATATGTAGTCTTCATGCGCTCATGCACATACATACATACATACATACATACATACACACATACATACATACATACATACATACACATACACACATATACACACACACAGGTAATCACCTCCTCTCTACCACTTTACTATGCTTTGTCTTCTACCACCAAAGGCTAGGAGCTGGCATGGAATTAAATGTTCCAAAGTTTCTAAAAAGGCAGTGTTCTAATTTTGGTTCCATCAGGATGCCAGGTGTTTGAGTCTTGAAAGTGAAATAGAAGAAAGCATTATTACAAAAAGCACAGTTTAGTGTATGACAGGCATGGAGTTTACCCAGTTGTTACCTAGAATTTAGCTCAATTATTTACTTGGCAAGGAAGCTAATTGAATCTCAATTTCCTCTTATTGCTGCAATTTTCTGATTTCTAAAATATAGATGATATTTTTATTTCCCTAACTCTCACTTTCAAAACATCTTATCACTATTATTCTTAGTTATCTGTTTTTATATCTATTCCCACTCTACATTTTCCTTCTATATTGAATGTCATTTTCCTAATTTCTTACACTTACTGTTTCTTTTTTTGACAAAATCAGTGTTATAGCTTATTTTTATGATTCTCAAAAACTTGTAAGTCATTAATTTATCAATACTTTACTTATTCAAGGATTAACTATATGACAGTTCTTAATCAGATTAGAGTGTATTAAAAAGTATCTTAAATGCTTAAGCATATTTTTTGTTAAGCCACATATTGAATTTTAAAGGTTGTTCAAGTAGCATTTCAGTGAGAAATAAAATGATTTATGAAACTAGAGAAGTTGATACTTCATGTAACAATGAGAAAAAATTTTAGGTATCCTTTAGACTTGAACACAGACTTGGTCAAAAGTATGGAAAGGTGAAGAGGAGGAGAATCACAAGAATAAGGAAAAAAACATATCTGAAACCTTGAAATTCAGCATAATAGCAGCAATTCAGGAGTGGTGAGAAGAACATGTAAAAAATAAGTCTACAGCTAAAAGAAAGTAAGCCCAAATTGTATGATAAGAAATTAGAGTGGAGTCATCAAACTATCTCAATGGGTAAAGGTGGTTTCAGGTAAACTTGATAACCTAGTTGATCATCAGGTGTGTGATGAAAGATATGAATCAA
This sequence comes from Grammomys surdaster, assembly GCF_004785775.1. Taxonomy (NCBI): domain Eukaryota; kingdom Metazoa; phylum Chordata; class Mammalia; order Rodentia; family Muridae; genus Grammomys; species Grammomys surdaster. Next base: position 14,169,874 of record NW_021604604.1, on the reverse strand, counting down.
TGCCTGAATCCCCAAAGATCTCATACACATGTCATTGCATGTGTGCTACCCTCCCCATGCCAAATTCATAAGTAAATCTTTAAAAAGTTTTTCTAAGATAGGAAAATTGATTTTTTATATCAGTGTAGATGTCATGATAATATGGCATTTTGAAAGAAGCAATTTAGCCTTTGAATTAGACAGCACTGATTCCAGGTAAGCCTCGAGGTTCTCAGTTTCACTCAAAAAGTTTAAATAATTTTGGTGTTGTTAGTTATGTAGAGTGTAGCATCAAAGACCAGTCATGTGGATTGCCATACACAAGGGCACAATGAGTACAAAGCAGGCCAAAACTAAGACAGTTGAGTTGAACTAAATTTTCAGTATAGATCCAGAAATTCCACAAACATTTAACAGAACAAATGAAAATCTTTCAAGATGTGAGGAAATGTGCACTTTAAAACATCTAGCCACACTACGCTTGAAGGACTTCTCAATGTCACAGCTTTCAATACCAATAATACGAATTCAGAGGTCCTTCCATGGAGTGACCTTCCTTGTTGCTAATAGGGAAGGATAGAGATAAGTATGGGACATGCAAGCCCAAGAGCTGTTTAAACTCACTTTCACCAAATTACTCTGCCTGGAATATTTGCCTTTTTCTTTCCTTGATAGATTCTTCAGTTTGCATTTTAAAATATCTCCCATGCAATTCTCTGTCTTTACCTTCTATCTAGACCGAGTACACAGAAAGTGAACTATTAGATTAATGAATGCTGAAACTGGGAGAACGTTTAGCAGTTTCAGATTGAAGTAAGTAGATTAAGAAATTGCAGCTTTTCAAAGCAATGGGCAGAATTTTTGATAGAAAAATACAACTCTTTTGGATGAAAGACTTGTGTTATATTTAACTACCTCTATAAAACACACAGTTTGTTTATTTCTAAAATGGTAAGATGAATAAATTCTGTTGATTATTGAATAATCATAAGCAAAATAAATACATTTAAAACTTTGATAAGAGCCCAGCAGTTCTGATCATTCAGTCTTGCAATGTATGCCCAGCTGCTGGGCAGTAAACTGTGTACCTACTTACGTATACCTTTTTAGCACTCGTGGTCCTGTTTGCCCTAAGTTGGTTAGCTGCACTTTGTGGGTGTGAGCAATAATTTGTAGATTACATTGAAACAAAGTCAAATTTGTTTTCTGTCTAGCAGTTTTTAATACTTTAGAACTTAGCCTAACTTGTAATGATCTATTCATTTCCTTGTTTTCCATCAAGAGCTTCTTCCTCACCTGGACCATATAATTTTTAGAAAAGACCTATTAAGGTAGAAACACAGTCTCTGGTTCAAAAGAAATAAATTAACTTTAGTACCTGATGGTTTCTTTTAGCTAGTAATAGAAACATAGAGCTATCCCATTCACAATTTATAAAAGCCTATAACTACTTAACTCATAATATACACATGCAACATGCATATATGTGTGTGTATGTACATACATACATGTGTCCACTGTATGCATAGGCATGTATGTATAAATATATAAACATGGTTATGAAGGCTTTAAACCATTGCTCTTTTTAAATGTCTAAGGGAAAGTACTGTGTGCTTGGGAAAAAGAAAGACAGATAGCTAAGACGAGCTAAGGATACACAGCCTTGGTTCTGTCACAGGTTACTACTTTACATCTTCTTGAAATAAACAGATTACCAAGGGATACTCTCCTTATACCTAGGGCTGAGACAGAAATCACTGTGAGAATCTCTACATTAGAATGGATGTTAATATATGTCTAACAGGAATTCTTCATTCTAATGTGTATATAAAAACAAATACTCAAGATCTCTAGAAGAGAAGCTCTCTTTCCTTTTGATTCTAGAAAATAAACTTCTCCATAATCAGACAATGGTGATACTTGAATTGCTGGAGAGACCTAATATGCCTGTTATTGACCTTGATTTTCTATAGAAAAAGAAGGGGAAAGTACAGTTTTTAAATTTTCTCTCTTAGTCTTTCCTATCTTTCATTCTAACATCTTCTAATTGATGCTTTGTGTCAATAGAAGCTGGAATATTCATGTCAAATTCACCATTTGCTATTCCTGAGTGATTCATCAATGTGTCAAAATCATTTAGGGAAAATAAAACCATGGTATGTGCAACATGGGATCTCCGAAAATCAAAAGCCCTCCCAGAGAGTATCCCAGAATGGTTTTGCTTAGAATTGTTTTATTCCATTCAAGTAGTATACACATAACCAACCATGCCTCATTTGTTTCATAATGTTAGGTTTAAAAGGGTGGTCAGCCAGGTCCATCATCTTGTATAGAGGAGAGACTGAGTTTCTTACATGACAAAGTCCCAGATGAAATGAAAACACTCCAAATGACTAAAAAGTACATAATCCCAGCTAAGTCACATCAGGGAACCTGTGTGCATTCCAGCACAAAGACACCCCAAGGGACAGTGGCATGGATCATTTGGCATTAAAACAAAGCCTACACTGTCATTCCAAATTCTTAGAATTTGGGGTTATTGAGTTCTTATCTATTGTAGAAAGTTGTTTCTATCTCCTAACCAGTGACACAAGGGACATGCCCATGCTTCTTTGTGCATATATATGATATATATCATATATATGCATATATACACATATATCATATGTGATATATATACATGATATATGTATATATGATATATATGTATATATGTTTATTTTTTCTAATTGAAAGTAGCAGTGACAGAACTAAGAATATTCATATGGTAGGTATGCAAGTTGCTTGCCTTAGCACATCATTCACTAGATAGATCTCTTCATTCTTTTTCTCTTTGATTAATTCATTCATTTATTGCATCTCTGCTAATTTTAGATGCCTGGCGAAGAACATTGGCCATAAATAGACAAAGTTGTTACTTTATGTGAGAAAAGGGCATACCCCATAAGCAATCAAGTAAAGTAAATTACAGACAGCTTATAGATAGATGAAAAATCAATAGGAATGTTTGTTTATGTGTGTTTGGGGAAGAAAAAATGCTGTGACAACAGAAAACTAAGACTGTCTGAAGGAGATTACTTTGTAATATTGGAAGAATATAGAACCTGTATTCTTTGCGTGGCAGTGGCATATAAGGCAAGCTTTACTGGTGAAAGGAAGGAAAACCTACAGACCCTAGGAATAACATTTTGAGCAGAAATCCCAAGCAAAGGTCTTAAAGCTCACTCCTATATGTCTGTATCACACACAAAGGAAAACTGAAGCATAAAGAAAAGGAAAGAGAAATGGAGCTGTTTATAGATTTATAAATGCCAATAACCCACCAAGCACTATATAGCTTTGTGTGACACAAGATAGTTACTTAATAGATAGTTTTTACTTAATTTGTATAAAGCTATTCTATATTGTATGCTCACTATGTCTACATGCAGGTGTACAACAACTGCACACATCTGAATTTGATATCAAGCATAGCAGCTTGTCCTTGCATTCTAAATAACTAGTAGGAAGATCTGTGAGTTCAAGGCCAGCCTGAGATACATAGTGAATCTTGTTTAAAATAAATAAAATAATGATAATATCTATTATTACCTGTAGATTGGTGTTCCACAGTCTACATCAGAAAAGTGGTAAGATAAATTATAAATACAATGAATATGAATATTCATGAAACTGCCAATAATCAAAACTGTGTTTGCCCCATGTATGTCATTTCTTTCCTTTTGTGGTGTCACTAATTATTAGTTGTTAGCATTGTAAAATATGACATGATTTCAACTCTATTCTATGGCCAAGGACTCTCATGTCATACCACTTTCACAGGCACAGGTTAAAATATCCACTACCTGGTGACCAGGTGACTTAGAGTTACTCATACAGGATGAAATCTACTCTGACCATAGAAAATGAACCTCTGCTTCCTCTAACCACAGTTCTCTTTCAGGTTTTATAACATATAAAAAGATGAAGAAAACTCTTAGCTGTCTATCAGATCCTTGGCATCATCACCCCAGCTGGGTTTTCTTTCCTTTACTTCCATGTAAACTCTGAATATCCTAGACTTTTGATTCTTGAGCTATTCTATTACTCTCCCCTTGAGAATATTTAACATCACCAGTGGGGCTGGCTACATTTTGAACTTTCCCCATTAAAGGCTATTTCTCTTTTTACCACTTACAGCCTCTAAATGAAACCAGTTGAAGTTCATCGAAAACAAAAACAATTCACCCCCCAAAAAAAAACAACCAAACAACAACAACAAAAAATAATGAGTCAACAAAATTAATTAGAATTAATCTAATTTTTAATCCATTGTGTCTTTCTTGTCTTTCACATATTACTCAGTTAACAAGGTACACTGATTTCTTTTGTCCCTGTTCTGTATTCAGAAATGGTTTTAAAGATAAAGGTTTCAAAAACTGGTAAGCAGAAAAGAGTTTTGATGCTTAGGTTGATAACTAGCAGATAAATGCATGTTAGTGATACTGAGAAAGAGAGGGTTAAGTAGAAGGTCTTAGTATCAGCTAAGACCTTCCAAATTAAAGACTCATTAGACAGTTTGTATACAGCTCAAAATTCACTTAATAAAACTGAGCTATCTCTACAAAAAGATCTGCAGTTTTTGTTTTAAAGTTTATACTTTTATCACCACAATACTGCTACATTAAAACATGCATCCAATAAATGTATAATCTTGTCTCTGACACTAGCATGCAAATATGAAGGGTTTTTGTACTGTTTTACTCTTGTTGGATTATAGATTATCTAAGTTCTAACTTGGTTACCAACATCCATGCTCAAACCTTAATTGAAAAATAAGAAACTCTATTTGTTCTCTGAAGTATTGTTCCCAAGATCAATCACAAAGAATACATCAGAAGAAAATATGCTAAATGGGTTATCACATGTATCTAACATATAATTATGATAGAATAGCACCCTGATTTAGTGGCTATTTGTTAGTATTTACAAGTTGATATTCATTGTTGAATGTGAAAATCAGTTCATAAGCACACATGGGTCCCATTTATATATTTATAGAGCCATATTGGCTATGGTGCAATTTCAATATCTCTGAAAGGAAGGAGTTCATATAAATTATATTTTCCTCTTTACATTTTCGTCATTGTTTATCTTTGTAATGTTCCTGGAGAGTTCTTGAATTCATATTAAGAAGCTGAATAAATGTTGGTAAAATACAGTTGACTACAGTAGGTTATCAGCATAAATGTAGAATATAATCCCCTGATTATGTAAATGAATATGCTATCTCTAGGTATTTCCCAGCTTCTTCCATTTATCTATACTCCAAATAAAAATTCCATTTCATTCAAATATTGGAGCATTCTAATCTTGAGAGGGTAGAGTGTGAGGACTGCAAATATTCATTATGCTTTTGTGATGATAGCTTTCTGTTTCAATTTTTAAAACAATGTAGTCATTTTCCAAAGAAGTGGGATATGTCGATGGAGAAAAATCTGATTCTCAGTATAGCAATCTCTCGGTTCTTTTTATTTATTGGTCCTAATAGGCAATTAACCTTTAAAGAGATTTCCCTTTAGCTCCCCATGTGACAATATGAACTGTTTTATTTCTTCCCTGCACCGTGTTATCATGAAGCTGCATAACTAAGTCACATGAATCCAGGTGGAGGAGCCCTTTACAGTTCCAAAGTGGAGGAGTTTAGCAGTTTAGTCCCGACTACTTGAAATAATGCATTCCCAACTTCAAGTGTCAAGAAGCTAGGGTTAATTATTCTCATAGTGATGATAATCACATTGCTTATGATTCTTAAAAGAACTTGAGAAGATAAAAGTTGTACCAATAAAACTCAGAAAGATGGAGGTGATTTTAAGTGTTTTAAAACTAAACCTCTATAGTCTTCTAGAAAGAATAACAATTAAAAATATACAAGAGGGTGACATTATGTTAGATCCTTGAATGTAGGGGGAGCCATTAGTCCTACTATCTTACCTATTCCTACGGTGTGGCCAACTTCTGATTTATAATAATTGTACCCATTCTTTACCTGTTTAGAATATCCAAGATAAACATTAATAACATGTTTAAGGAAATAAAAATTAGAAAAGAAAATGTGCTGTCTAGAGTAAATCTTCAGTTAATTTACAGGAAGTTAGTAAAAGCTACAGAGAGAACATAATTACTGGTATATATCTTTCACACTTTCAAGTACATAAACTTCTTTCTTGCTTTCCTAAAAAGAGGAAATCTTGGCTTATAGTACATCAATAATGGTAACACAAGTGAAATAATTTAGATTATACTCTAATCCACACACATCCAGTATTTGATAAGTCATAAAAACTATTTTAAATTTTCGTTACATATTTTGGACTGTAACAATTGTGTGATCAAAGAATTATTATATTTTATTATTGCATGATATGCTTAGAAAAATATTTTGTGCTGGAATCAAAATCACAGAGATAATGTACATAATAAACTAATAGAAACTATGGGATATATTATCAAAATTGAAAGGGTTGGGAAATGACTCAAATGGTAAAGTGCTTACCTTATAAGCATGGGGACTTAGTTGGATTCTAAGAAGTAATGTGAAAAAGCCTGGCCTAGCATAGTGGCTTATAATCCAATACTGGGAAGGTAGAGACAGAGGAATGCCTGAATTTACAAGGCAGCTCATGCAGCCTAGAGTTCATGGTCATAAGTAAATCTGTCTCAAAGTAGTGGGCTGCACATGAGGAATAGCTAACCCAGAGGTGTCTACTGGTCTCCACACACCCATGCTTAGACGTACATGAACTTGTTCACACATGTGTATATCTGAATATACATGGACATAAACACACATGCGAGCATGAAAATCTTATTCTTTTTTCTTGTTTCTATGAGAAGAAAGATGGCTTAAGGATGTTGCTATGCTAGGAATTCATATTTAGAGGGATGCAGTCATTTAAAAGTTATAGAGTTTCTCTTGGTCAGTTCATGTTATGATAACAAAGCATCACAGACAAAGAAAATAAAAATGGCAAAGTTTATTTCTAGTAGCTGGGAGTGCAGGTCTGAGATTAGGGTCCCTATGCAATTAGGTTCTTAGTAAGAGTTGCTGCTATGTTGAAGGATGTTGAATGCTTCTTGTTTCCTTTGTGCTCTGAGCACAGATAGCAAAGCATGCTGTTTTGCCTCTTACTAGGGTAGTAATTCCTCTCAAGAGGACCACAGCTTCATGACCTTTCTAGCTCCCAAGAGTCTATCTCCAGAAACCATCATATTGGGGATCAGCTTGTAAATTTGATGTGAGCAAAGACTTAGAGCTGACAGCTTCCTTTGCTTCATTTAAAATTTTTCTTTTTAAAATTAGGAAAGAAAGAAATGGATGCACAAATTAGCAAGAACATGCTGCTTCAAATAAGCACATATTATAACTTGTAATGTACACAGATGGAGTTACAGGTGCCAGCATCTCGCTCAGGATAACTGTAGGAAGCTAAGTATATTTTTGTGGGTGAGGGGAATGTGGGAGAGCTACCCCTTTGTTATGCTAGTGGCAATGACTTTATCCCATTTACACAGAAGCCTCTAGGCAACTGCAAATAATGCCAAGGGACCATGCTGCCACATGGCTGTCATGCAGTCCTTTCTGAAGGTGTCACCCAAAGGGGTTCTCTGAGGACTTACAGCCACGTGCAGATTGCTTTCCACCCCTCTCTCTGCCTGCTTCTTTCCTCCCCCACATACCACCCTCCTTCCACTCTTCCCTCAAATGTTCTGTAGCTGTCAAGTTTCTTTTATAGAAATAAGTGAAATTATAATGAGACAAGAGATAGACGTGCCAAAGATGAATAGAAAGACTTTATGGAATTGCTGCTGTATCTGAAAGCCTTAAAGAGGAGGCAGGAGGGCGGATAATGGCTGTCACCCTGCACAGGAAGCTCTCCCCTGGCACATTTGACTTTCAAAACTGCTTCTGATCCTATCATGGGAAGTTGGAGCTGTAATAAACTGCATCCATACAGAACTACACTGCTGAGGCAGGGAAAAGTCAAGACCCTAGAATTCTCTTCTGAAAAACCCTCCTCTGAGAGTTAGAGCTTCTCATTTGGAAAGCCTACTTTGTGGCATCTTCCTGGAGTTTGTGATTGAGGACCCGTGTCCTTCCTGTATCCTGTTTTTCATAGTATGGCTTGTATTCTGTTTTATTAGGAAAGCATAGTATACTCATGGCTATATTATGAAATGATTGCTCTTGTCACCCATCAGATACTCATCCAAAAAACTTGCCTTATGAAGTTGATGATGAAGGATTCAGGGGGCAAATGTTCTGATTATGCCAAACATGCCTGTCAGATAATTAGAAAGTCAGAAATTTACTTGTGATGACACCAAGCAGGAATTTCTTTTTTAAAAAGTGTGTGTGCATGTGCATGCAAGTGTGTGTGTGTGTGCGTGTGTGTGTGTGTGTGTGTGTGACATGGGTGACATGAGTAATGCGCTGCCACAAAGCCCATGAGGTCAGAGCAAAAATACTAGGAGTCGTTTTCTCTCCTTCTACCATGTGAATCCTTGAGATTGAATTTAGGAACTCAGGCCTGGCAGAAAGTACTTTTACCTGTGGAGTAGACTATCTTGCTGGCCCTGAGGGAGAAACATTTCTACATTCATGTTTTTGTTTCCTGTGTCTTTGCTAAAAAATAAACTCATGAACCTTATTTCTATTGTTTCATTTTTAAAAGAAAAAATCATAGAGTCAGGTCTTAAAGGATGTTTTAAAATTGAAGAGGGAGCCTGTTGTAGCTGTGCACAATTTTGTTACCAGCATTTGGTTTGGCAGAGGCAGATGGATCTTGGAATTTGAGGCTATCCTGTTTTACATAGGGATTTTGGAGATAACTAGACTTACACAGTGAGACACTGAGGCCTATGGGGAGGGGAAAAAAAGAAGCAAATTGAGACCAGAGCCTGAGATGGGTGGTTCTCCAAATGCAGAAGGAGCTGTTTTGGAAAGGATCTGAAGTTTACTGATACCTACAGAGAGTAAAATTGTGGTGCATATTTGAATGTAATGCGATTTAACTGTATGAACTGGAGCCCTCACTGGAGGCCTAACTAGTGAGCCCCTGGCTGTTAAGTCTCAAACCCTGGGATAAATGGCTGAAGTGCCTTTTTAAAATCTGAAAGCAGACCTGGCTGCTAGGCTCTCCATAGTCCTTACCTGTTACAGGGTATGGCTAGCATACCTCACCCTCTACCCTAACTCTCCAGCCCAGCGGTGGGGCTGACAATCCCTCAGCTGTTCTTCCCTACATAACCTAGACACTTTGGTTACCTGACCTCTTTTAGTTCCCTTCTCTCCCCTCTCCCTTTTCCTCCTCCATCTCTTTACATGGCTCACTGTCATGCCTACTCTGGACTTTTCCAGATGCCCCTACATCTGACTACAACCTCCCTTTTATCTACAATAAATCTCCTCCACCAAACCTAAGAGCAATCATGTCCTTTTCTTTTTTCTTTTTTCT